>NC_053024.1:30714872-30726609 GCF_003073215.2 Triticum urartu
TCAGCCGGTCTGCCATCTACCAGCAGGGTTTGCGCCGCTACCACAGCCGGAAGGTCAGGCCAAGATCTTTCCAAGAGGGCGATCTTGTGCTCCGGCTGATCCAGCGAACAGCCGGCCAGCACAAGCTCTCGCCCTTGGGAAGGCCCCTTCGTCATCAGCAGAGCTCTAGGCAACGACTCCTACTACCTGATCGACGCACAGAAGCCGAAGGCACGCAAGAGAGACGACTCCGGCAAGGAGTCGGAACGACCATGGAACGCCAACCTCCTTCGAAGATTTTACAGTTGAAATGCAGTATGTATCACGCTAACTTTTGTATTAAGTACGAGACAATAGGCCCCCCGAGGAGGGCTCGGGGACTGCCATCCCTTATTTATGAATGAAAAGTATCATGCTTATGACCTTGTCATTTCATTTACTTGTTCCGTCCGGCACCGGGTTCGACTAGTCGGCTCGGGGACTGGCCGACTGGAGTTATATTAGAAGTCCTACCCGCAGTCAGACAAGTAGTGTGCCGGCTCCCAAGCCTTCTCTTGCCAAAAGTCGCAGTTCGAAGAACCGGCTGTCCGGCTGGCAAGAGTTAAAGGCAGGAACGGGCGCCCACACGAAAAACGGCTAGGGACTAACGGACTAATATAACAAAAGCCGGTTTTTCTCCCACCGACTGGCTACCAGAGTAGCCGGCCGGCCGGTTTCCATTCACTTCACTTCAATCCAAGAAAGCTCAAGTACTTGCCTCCCCAAAGAGGGAAGGCGGCAAAGGAAAAGGCCTAAGGATAAAAAGCATACGCGAATGGAAACCAAACATGCACATAATAATATTTACATAAAAGACCTCCGAGAGGCCAGCATTCAACATAGTTTGGATACACCCCCAGTGGGTGGAACTGCGAAAACTTAATGAAGATTGTTCAAAAGACAACAAGCAGGAAAGATAAAGATGGCAGGTCAAGCTGGCGGAGCGGCCGACGAGCCGGACTGGTTGGCGGAGACGGTCGTGCCGGCTGAAGGAGCGGCCGGCTGGCGAACTTCGGCTTGGTCACCGCCTCCCGTAGAGGGCGCGCTTCCACGCGCCTCGTTGCTGGAGGCACGGTCGGCCTGAGGTCGGCCGGTTGTTCCACCAGCCGGCTCGACGTCTTCGCCAGTCCTCCTCTTCGTCATCCTCGCCCTCGTCGCTGGAGGCAATCTCCTGCTGAGTCCTCGCCCACCGCCGGGTTCAGCCCGAACCACTCCTCCGGCTGAGCAACACCGTCATCATCGATTTCGGGTGCGAAAACGCTGATGTCGGTGCACTCGGCGATCGTCGAAGCCCGCTGGGCGATAGCCGGCCTCACCTCCTCCAGCTCCGCGTCGGCCTCCATCCGCCAAGTGCGCAGCTGGTCCAGGCTCAGCCCTGGGTACCAAGCCCGAACGAACTCCAACGCCCGCCCGGCTCCGAGGCGGGCCGCCGACGCCTTCCAAGCCTCAAAGCGACCGACTGCGACCTCTAGCCAGTCGGCAGTTCGGCTTGGGGTGCGGGGGATCGTCTCGCCGGGCCAGAGGGCGGCCAACACTTGCGCCCCGGCACGTTGGAGCCGGCGAAGCATCCGATGAGCCGGCTGCAACCGCGCCTGGACAGCCAAGAGCTGCTCCTCAAGCGTCCGGTTCGCATCCGGCGCGATGTTGGCCCCCGCCTGACGGCGCCTCGCGATGGGCCTCAATGCTTTGGGCGGCGAAGGCGGAATAGCCGGGGAAGTAGTCTGCACCAAAAAACAAGCAACAGGTCAAGTTAAGCCAAAAACCCAGGCGGCAAGGGGCAGGAGAGGGGCGAGGAAGGCGGCTTACCGTCGATCAAATCCTCGATCCGGCCGAAGCCTTCATCCAGGGCTCGCCGGGTCTCAGCCCAGCTCGCCACCTCGGTCTCATACTCTGCCTTCAGGGCGGCTTCTCTATCCTGCGCCGCCTGCAGGGTCGCCTTGTGGCTCTTCTCCTGGTCGGCCAGCTTCTTGGCCAGGCGATCACGCTCCTGGACCAAGGCAGCGTACTCGGCATCCTTGGTATGAAGGGCGGCCTTCGCTTCGCCGAGATCCTTCCTCAAATCGGCGTTGGCCCTTGAAGACAAAGAAAAAGAAAAACCAATAAGGAAAGAGTCGTCAAGAAAGATCCGACCCGACTGCTCAGCAGTCGGCCCGAATCTCGGGGACTACACCCAGTGGGTGCGCTGACGCGCCCCCACAGGAGACAGACAAGATCGAGTACTTACTTCGGCTGTCGGCCAGGTCGTCGGTCCTCCGTCTCAACTCCCGAGCCTGGGAGTTGAAGGCGGCAGCACAAAGGTTGTGATATTCCTGGAAGTTCAGACAAGAGGCAAAAATAAGGTAGCCGTCAAGAAAGATCCGACCCGACTGCGCAGCAGTCGGCCCGAATCTCGGGGACTACACCCAGTGGGTGCGCTGACGCGCCCCCACGAAAGAAATTAAGAGAGCAAAGCGGCCAAGAATGAAGGACTCACCGGGTGGTGGCTCGCGTCGACAGGAACTCCTGAGTGAACTGTTGCAGCAGGGCGGCCTGAGCTTGCAGCCGGCTCCGGACCCCTTGAGTCGCCACATTCAGCTCGCTAGTCCCCCCGCTGGGAGTCCACTCGGACGTGGCAGTGCTGGCCGTTCCAGATCTTCCGCCGACTGGCCTGCGCCCGCGACTCGGCGCAACTCCGGCGGAGCGGCGCCTCCCCCTGCGCGCCGGCCCCGCGCCGGCTGCACCTCGAGGCCGGCTCTGTTCTCCGGCTCACCCCCGGTCGGCCCCTCTGGCGCCGCTGACGATTGGCCGCCTTGGCCCGCTCCGGTTGGCGCTGCTGGCGGCGCTTTCCTCGCAAAGGCCACGGGGTCCTCCCCCCTTTCCATCAGCGGCGGGTCTTGGACGATCTCCTCCGCCAAGGGCAATGGGGTGTCGGGGGCCACGGCTCGGAGGGGAATGGCGAGCAGCGGAGGCTGGTTGCACGAACCCTCCACCTCCGGCTCCGCGGTCGCCGCCTCCGTCTGGGCCTTGGCTGCCGCGTCGGCCTGCTCCCTCGCCGCCTGGGCGGCCGCTTTCTCCGCCGCCTCGCGCTCCTCCCGCGCTTCACGGGCGTTCCGCTCTGTGGCCTCCCTGAGGTCGGCGCGGGGGTCCACGCGGCGGGAGCTTGAAGAACCTCCAGTCGGCCCAACTACGGAGCCGCCCGGACCACGCTCAAGGGAAAGCGGCGCCTGCCCAGCAAGCGGAAGAAATTAAGAAGAATGCTCGAACAAGAAGAGAATGATGAAGAGCATGCACAAGGCAATTGACGACTTACGCTGAGACCGCCTGAGGCTGCTTCACCGCCTTGCGGAGCGGGCCGCTTTCGCGGCCGCCTCGTCTCGCTTGGTCGCCGCGGTGGAGGCTTTGGACTTCTTCGGCCGACTGCCGAAGAGGCCTGAAGCGGCCCGGCGCTTCTGTGCGCCACCACCGGCAGCCGGCGCGATGGACGAGCCCGCGCCCTGATGGTCGGCCGCCGGCTGGCGACGGGGGGCAACTTCGGCTTCAGCATCGTCCGGCCAGTCCTCGAAGCTCGCGGTGAGCCTTGAGCCCCCGGGCTCGGCGTCGTCCCCCACGACGGCGTCTTCCATGGCGACCGCCCCCAAGTCCGGATCGTCCGACATCGTCCGCCGTGCGGTCGGGGCATACTGGCGTTCTATCCCCGCTGACCCGGTCGTCCGGCGGGAGAAGGGGGTTCTGCTAAGAAAGAACCGACTGATCAGAGCCGGCCGTCATAAAGCCGGCTACCAACGAAAAGAAGGAAGAAAAGAAAACTTACCACGGGCGGAGGTTTGGCGCGAGAAATACGGCGCCTTGCCGTAATCGCCAGTCTTCGGCGAGCTTTGCAAGTTGAGATGTATTACCATATACGATACTCCGCATGAGGCATCTCCCTGTTGCTCAGCCGGCTTGGGTCCGAAGCGGCCGCTCATCTTGGCCATTGTGGGGCCGGCTTTGGAGAGGAGATATCCGGCGCTCCACGAAGGCGGCCACCAAGTCGGCCCCGTTCAGGTTTTCCGACTGGATCATCACCCGAAGCCGGGAGACGGCGGCGTTCCCGGCCTGAGACAGTGACCGGGACCGGAAACTCCATGAGGGCTGCCTCCCAGCCGGCGGGCCGGCTACGTAAGCCGGCAGGTTGACGTGGTCTCCTTGCTCGGCGACGTTCTTCACGTAGAAATATGATTTCTGCCAGATCTTCACCGACTGGATCAGGGGGATGGGCGGGAATGGGTTGTTCTCGCTCGCCCTCCTCATGGCGATGAAGGCCCCGCAGGGGGGGCACGCCTGCGACGACGGTGCCGAGCTTGCTCTGGAAGAACTCCCCCAGAGCTCCAGCGTGGGGAGCAGCCCCAAGAAACCTTCGCAGAGGGAGACGAAGGCCGACAGCAGCATCACCGCATTGGGCGTGAGGTGATGCGGCTGAAGGTTGTAGAACTCGAGGAAGGAGCGCAGAAATCCGCTCGCCGGAAGGCCGAAGCCGCGCAGGAAGTGCGAGCGGAAGACGACCCGCTCGCCCTCCTCCGGCCGGCGAAATCTCCGTCTTCGGCGCCAGGCGGACCCGCACAGAGGTTGGCGTCGGGCAGGCGCCGAGTCTGGCGGAGGAACTCAACGTGGTCCTCATGGACGTTGGAGCCGTCCCACGAGCTTTGACAGTGCATGGGAGCGAGACGATGTGGAGGCGCGGCGGCGCTGAGACGGGAGGCTGCGGCGACAACGAGAGAAGAACGAGGACGAGAGGGGCGGAGCGAGAGGAGCGTGCGAACCTCTGTCGCTCCCCCTCCTCCCCCTACTTATAGGCTCGCGTGGCGGAGCCGAGGAGGCGCGGCGTGGGGAAACGTGGGGATCGATCGTGCCCACTCCCCACGTCCTGCGCTTGTTGCGCCCTAATGGCGAAATAAAATCGCCACGGGAAGGCGAGCGGTCCACCTGGGCCGCAGAAGATCAGCGTTCGGGCCGAGGCCTAGGAGTGGCGGGCCCAGGCCTGAAGCGGCGTCCCGTCACGCGCGTGCGACGGCAGGGTCTCGCTGCCACGTGGCCCGCGGGAGGGCCCGCGGTCAGCACGCGGGTCGACCACTTTCCCGCCAACAAGACGCAGGGCTCCCCGAAATCGGCATACATCAGCAAAGCCGGCTCTTTAGGATAGGAAGCTGACCAAGCTTCTCGTCCCTTTGTCCGCCTCAAAGCTCGATCAGCTTCGGGGACTACTGTCGGAGTAAATGCCATGGGTAGCCTAGCCGGCTTCCCCTGGCCCTTCTGAAAAAATTACGAGCCCGTCCGGCTCAAGAATCCAAGACATGGAGCCGCCTTCCCCTTGCTGGCTCCACCCAGGCCGGCTTTCGGAAGGCGGTCCTACTTTAGCCCTCATGAAGGAAGCCACGGGAGGGCCGACTTCGGGAAGCCGGCCAGGGGAAGGCCGACTCCAAGAAGCCGGCTCCCATAAAGCGGTCGAGACCGTACCCTCAAAGTTTGCACCCACCTAACGGCAGTGCGACGGGGCGTGGCTACAGTGAAGCCTGCCACCCCCGTATCCCGGAGCACGCCTGGCACCGTGCGCCGTACGGAGTAGCAATGACCCGTCCGGCGCGGCACTGTTGCCATGTTGACCCTGATGTCACCCACGACGGGCCGCAGCGCGGCCCACAGACGGTGGGCCCCTTCGAGAGTGAGACGCCCGAAGGCGGCCACGCCTCCAACCAGTCGGCCCAAGACAGAGCCGGCTCCGCAGCCGGCTTGCGCCTCCCTCGAAGGAGACGCCCCATTAAGGAGACAAGACGCGGTGAGGCTACAGCGATCGCCTCGACGGGCGGCGGCACTGTAGCCGCGCCTACCACGACGAAGCCCACGTCACCAAGATGGAGCCACAGTAACCAGCCGCCGACCAGGCCCTGGACAGTGGGGCCTGCCTGTCGACCAAGGGGCCGGCAGCCGGCGGGACCCACCAGTCGGCGGGCCCCAGCAGCCGGCGCAGAAGCCGGCGAGCGCAGTCACAGACGGCTGGGCCCATGCCCAGCCGGATTACCATTGTACCCTGGGGGTGGGCCTATATAAACCCCCCGGGGCACCCATGCAAAGGGTTCGACCCCCTGCTAGTCTTAGACACCACAGAAGGAGAGGAAGCAGGCTAGCCGTGCCCTTCTACCTCCTCCCACCAAACCGCTCAAGGAGCATTGTGTAGTTACTTGTTCATCTAGTAATCATGCGGAGACCCCGCAGAGCAGCAGTAGGGGCGTTATCTCCACGGAGAGCCCTGAAACTGGGTAAGATCCGTCGGCGTGCATGTCTTCGCCTTATCCCGTTTCCAGGCACCGGCGATGTCTTACTGGCTCCCACAATGATAAGCCACCCGTTGGCATATGTTCGGCACCTACCACCCGACACATTCGAAATAGAAATATCATTGGGGTTCTCAGGTGTGTCTATAGCAGGTTCACTAGCATGCAAAGTCCTATCACTTTTATTTTTATTTTTAGTACGAGGACTAGGTGCATCAGTATTAGTTCTCTGAGAATCCTGCTCATTCTCTTAGGATGGGCTGGGAGTCCTGGATTAGGGGGTGTCGATGGCCGGACTATACCCTTCAGCCGGACTCCTGGACTATGAAGATACAAGATGAAGACTTCATCCCGTGTCCGGAAGGGACTTTCCTTGGCGTGGAAGGCAAGCTTGCGATTACGGATATGCAGATCTCTCCATTGTAACGACTTTGTTGTAACCCTAGCCCTCTCCGGTGCCTATATAAACCGAGGGTTTTAGTCCGTAGGACAAAGAACCACAAATCATACCATAGCTAGCTTTCTAGGGTTAAGCCTCTCGATCTCGTGGTAGATCTACTCTGTACTACATATCATCATATTAATCAAGCAGGACGTAGGGGTTTTACCTCCATCAAAGAGGGCCGAACCTGGTAAAACTTCGTGTCCCTTGCCTCTGTTACCAAATCTCTAGAACGCACAGTTACGGGACCCCCTACCCGAGATCCCGCCGGTTTTGACACCGACATTGGTGCTTTCATTGAGAGTTCCTCCGTGTCATCGCTGTTAGGCTTGATGGCTCCTACGATCATCAATAGCGATGCAGTTCAGGGTGAGACCTTCCTCCCTGGACAGATCTTCGTCTTCGGCGGCTTCGCACTGCGGGCCAATTCACTCGGCCATCTGGAGCAGATCGAAAGCTATGCCCCTGGCCATCAGGTCAGATTTGGAAGTTTAAACTACACGGCTGACATCCTCGGGGACTTGATCCTCGACGAATTCGAGCCACTGCCGAGCGCGCCGCACTGTCACGACGAGCATGATCTAGCTCTTCCACCGAACAGTGCCCTGGAGGCCGCACCCGCATCGGCTTCGACCCTTAATTCGGAGCCAACTGCGCCGATCGAGGATGGGTGGTTGGACGCCGCCTCGGGGGCTGCGATCCCAACGGCGATCAAGCCGAACACCAGCCCCGCACTCCGCGAGACTCGTGACTCCAAGGAGCCGGACTCCTCTCCGGACTCCGAACCCTCCGCGCCCCTGCCGATCGAATCCGATTGGGCGCCGATCATGGAGTTTACTGCCGCGGACATCTTTCAGCACTTGCCTTTCGGCGATATTCTGAAGACACTAAAGTCTCTCTCTTTATCAGGAGAGCCCTGGCCGGACTACGGTCAGCAAGGTTGGGATACGGACGATGAAGAAATTCAAATCCCACCCACCACCCACCTTGTAGCCACTCCGAAGACATCGACGGTATGGACGCCGATGTAGGAGACGATGAAGAACCAGCGCCTATTGGGCCCTGGAGAGCCACCTCGTCATATGACAGATACATGGTGGACACCCCAAAAGAAGGAGATGGCGATAGAACAGCGGAGGATGACCCCTCCAAGAAACAGCCTAAGCGCCGGCGTCAGCGGCGCTGCTCAAAATCCCGCCAAAGCAAATACGGTGATTCCAGCACGGGAGATAATAATACTCCGGAGAGTGCCGAAGAAAACCACCTCCAGCAAGACTCAACACAGGAGGATGGAGAAGCCAGCCCTCATGAGAGAGCGGCAGACAAAGAGGTCGAGGACGATAATTGTATGCCTCCCTCCGAAGACGAGGCAAGCCTTGACGACGACGAATTCGTTGTGCCAGAGGATCCCGTCGAGCAAGAGTGTTTCAATGCAGGCTTATGGCCATGACAAGAAGCCTCAAGAAAAAACAACAACAACTTAGAGCTGATCAAGATTTTCTAGTTGACAGATGGACTGAAGTCCTTGCGGCCGAAGAGCATAAACTCGAACGCCCCTCCAAGAGCTACCCAAAGCGCAGGTTGCTACCACGATTAGAGGAGGAAGCACTTAAACCTACATCACCAGCACTTGATACGGCTGACCGGCCACCTCGTGGCCGCGATAGAGAGGCCTCTCAGCCCTCCACTCAAGCCACACCCCGTACCAAGGCACGGGAAAATGCGCCAGACCTGCGAGATATGTTGGAGGACAAGGCAAGGCAAACAAGATCGATCTATGGATCGTGTGGGCGCCCCATGACTCGAGACGATAACCGTCACGCCGGACACAAATCCGGTAGGGCCGAACGCAGTAGACAAAGCTCATTGGAGCTACGTCGTGATACAGCCCAGTACAGAGGCGCCGCACACCCACTATGCTTCACAGACGAAGTAATGGATCATCAAATCCCCGAGGGTTTCAAACCCGTAAACATCGAATCATATGATGGCACAACAGATCCTGCGGTATGGATCGAGGATTATCTCCTTCATATCCACATGGCCCGCGGCGATGATCTCCACGCCATCAAATACCTCCCACTCAAGCTTAAAGGACCAGCTCGACATTGGCTTAACAGCTTGCCAGCAGGATCAATCAGTTGTTGGGAGGACCTGGAAGCCGCATTCCTCGACAATTTCCAGGGCACTTATGTGCGACCACCAGACGCCGATGACCTAAGCCACGTAATTCAGCAGCCAGAGGAATCGGCCAGGCAATTTTGGACACGGTTCCTAACAAAGAAAAATCAAATAGTCGACTGTCCGGACGCAGAGGCCCTAGCAGCCTTCAAGCACAATATCCGCGACGAGTGGCTTTCCTGGCACCTTGGACAGGAAAAGCCGAAATCTATGGCAGCACTCACGACACTCATGACCCGCTTTTGCGCGGGAGAAGACAGCTGGCTTGCTCGTAGCAACAATATGACCAAGAACCCTGGTAACTCGAATACCAGGGACAGTAGTGGCAGGTCGCGTCGCAACAAGCAGAAGCGCCGCATAAACGGCGACAATGCTGAGGATACGATAGTTAATGCCGGATTCAGAGGCTATAAATCCGGTCAGCGGAAAAATCCATTCGAAAGAAATCCTAGGGGCCCGTCCAGTTTGGACCGAATACTCAACCGCTTGTGCCAGATACATGGCACCCCCGAAAAGCCGGCCAATCACACCAACAGGGATTGTTGGGTGTTCAAGCAGGCAAGCAAGTTAAATGCTGAAAATACTAACAAGGGGCTGCAATAGCGATGAGCCCCGCGCCCAAGAAACCCAAGGGCGGCCGGCCGGCTTGGCAGCCGGCTTTCTCCTACGAGCAAACTCTCGACGCCCCTTGCAAGTTCCACAGCGGCGCGAAGCCGTCCAACCACACAACCCGGAAGTGCCATTGGCTCACCCGAATCTCTCAAAGGCGAGGGGCTCGCGCCGCCTCCGCCTGCCGGCCCGCCGCCTCCGCCTCCGCCGCCTCCGGCAGCTCGGCCCACGGTCGGAGCCGTGCATGACGAGTTCCCTGACGAGCAAGCAACCTACATCATCTTTACAAGCCAGCCCGAAGACCGGCGCAGCAAAGCGCCGAGAGCACCAGGAAGTTAGCGTGGTCGCTGCCGACCCCGCCAGACACATGCATTGGTCAGAAAAGCCCATCAGCTGGAGCCGGGCCGACCATCCAGAGGTGATGCCGTCTCCCGGTTCTTATGCCTGGTCCTGGAAGCCACCCTCGCGCGGACAGACGCGCTGCCCGCTTCTCCCGTGTGTTGATAGACGCGGGAGCAGCATCAACATCCTGTACCGTGACACCCTGGAGAAGCTAAACGTCAAGACGAAGCAGCTCATGCCTACTCGGACAGTGTTTCATGGCATCGTACCCGGCTTATCCTGCGCCCCCATTGGCAAGATCAAGATCGATGTACTTTTTGGGGACAAGGAGCATTTCCGCCGGGAAGCGATCTGGTTTGAAGTGGTGGACCTGGAGAGCCCTTACCATGCATTGCTTGGCCGACCTGCCTTGGCCAAATTCATGGCAGTTCCCCACTATGCATACCTCAAGATGAAGATACCAAGCACCAAAGGCGTCATCACCAGTAGCCGGCGATTACAAGAAGTCCTCTGAGTGCGCGGCAGCCAGCAGCCGGCTGGCTGAGTCCCTTGTGATTGCCGAGGAAAAGAAGATGTTGGACCGAGTCGTGGCCATAGCCGGCAAGCAGTCGGTCGTGTCCCCGACCCCAAGGAGCACGATGCTCAAGGATCTTCCAGCCGGCCAAGGAGATGAAGAAGATACCTCTTGACCCCGAGCATCCAGAGAGGTTTGCCGTCATCGGGGCAAAAGTCTGAACAGCAAATAGGAAGGCGAGCTCGCCGATTTCCTCCGTGAGAATCGGGACATCTTTGCATGGTCCCCCAAGGACATGCCGGGTGTTCCGAGGAAATTCGCCGAGCACAAACTACACGTTCGAAAAGACGCAAAGCCAGTCAAACAACCCCTTCGCCGACTGTTGGAGGAGAAGCGCAGGATCGTAGGGGAGGAGATAGCCCGGCTTTTGGCAGCCGGCTTCATTATGGAAGTTTTCTTTCCAGAGTGGCTCGCCAACCCGGTCCTCGTGCTAAAGAAGAACAACCAGTGGCGCATGTGTATAGACTACACAAGCCTCAACAAGGCCTGCCCCAAAGATCCCTTTGCCCTGCCAAGGATTGATCCAAGTGATAGACTCCATAGCCGGATGCGAGCTGTTGAGTTTCTTGGATGCTTACTCAGGATATCACCAGATAAAGCTGGATCCGGACGACCGCCTGAAGACCGCCTTCATCACGCCATTTGGAGCCTTCTGCTACCTGACTATGACATTCGGCTTGAGAAATGCCGGTGCCACTTTTCAGCGTTGCATGCAGAAGTGCCTCCTCAAGCAACTCGGCAGAAACGCTCACGTTTACGTGGACGACATCGTGGTGAAGACGGAGAAGCGCGGCACCTTGCTGGGAGACCTCAAGGAAACGTTTGAGAACTTACGCCGGTTCCAAATCAAGCTCAACCCCGAGAAATGCGTGTTCGGAGTGCCAGCCGGCCAGCTCCTAGGCTTCCTGGTCTCCGAACGCGGCATCGAATGCAACCCGGTGAAGATCAAGGCCATCGAGAGAATGGCGATCCCCACCAAGCTTCGAGACATTCAGAAAGTTCACCGGGTGCTTGGCCTCCTTGAACCGCTTCATCAGCCGGCTCGGAGAGAAAGCTCTCCCCCTCTACCGCCTCATGAAGAAGAGCACTCACTTCGAGTGGAACGACCAGGCCGACCAAGCTTTTCACGAGCTGAAGAAGATGCTGGCCACGCCGCCCGTTCTAGCGGCGCCGACTGAGAAAGAGCCCATGCTCCTCTACATCGCCGCAACCAGCCGGGTGGTCAGCACCGTCATCGTAGTCCAACGCCCAGAAGAAGGCCGAGCCCAGCCGGTCCAAGGCCGG
>NC_053024.1:30727609-30753398 GCF_003073215.2 Triticum urartu
GGAGGTGTGTAAACATGTCCTACTGTTGAGAGCTAAGTGTGTGAACACGATTTGGTAAAGGTAGCGGTGAGAGGCCATGTAGGAGTACATGGTGGGTTGTCTCATTGAAGCCGTCCTTAGGATCTGAGTTCTGTGTTTGTGATCCATGAAACAGTTACTACCACGCATTGGGCCCGAAACCAATGGACCCTCTCGGCTTCTTGATCACCCTTGTCCTCTGTCCAGGAGTTGCAACTAGTTTCTGGTGTTTATAGGATATGTGTTAGCGGCCGTGCGTAGCGCTGACCCTAGGGGTGGGCTATGATGCGGTAGATACACCATGGCACGGTGTACCGGGCGCCCGTTTGGTGTCTCGGGAACCCTGTTCACATCGTTCGGGGCCGTATGTGGAAACCTCGGCCGGACTCCCTGCGGATGGAACCTGGATAGGCGATAAACCTGGACTAGAGACTTGAGTGTTTAGGTAGGCCGTGGGCGACACCCTCGTTGGGCTTCCGCTTGAAGGTTGCCGAGTACATGTCGTGTAAACGGTGGTAAGTGGTGAGAGCGTGTGTGAAGAAGTACACCCCTGCAGGGTTAACATCATCTATTCGAATAGCCGTGTCCGCGGTAATGGACTTCTGGGTTTCCTATAACAGTTCATAGACAAGTGGAAGTGGATACTCTAAAACTCGCAACATAAGTGTGAGTGCTATGGATGGCCTTCTCGTAGGGAGATAGGAGCGGATCCATAGTGGTGTATTGAATGGTGAATATGTGGACTCGTGTGCGCCACCTCAAAAGAGTTGCTTGCAGTCGTAGTTCAGGTTAGCCACTGAGTCAAAGCTGGCTTGCTGCAGTCAAACTCCACCCCCCCTTGTTGATACCGATGCATATGTAGCTAGTTCTGATGTAAGTCTTGCTGAGTATCTTTGCACTCACATTTGCTTAATTTATGTTTTGCAGAGAGAGACTTCAGTCTCGCTAGTACTTCCGCGTGGACTTCGACGTTAGCTTGATACCTCAGCTATGATCTTGTGCCCTCGGCAGGATCTGGTAGATAGTCAGGCTTCTTAGCCTTTTTCCATTTGTAGATGTCTGTACTCAGACATGTTAAGCTTCCGCATGTGCTTGATTTGTATGCTGTGATTGTTGGGTCATGAGACCCATGTTTGTAATATCTCACTCCTCGGAGCCTAAGGAATAATTACTTGAGTTGTAGAGTTATGTTGTGATGCCATGTTGTATTTACACATATCGAGCATATTGTGTGTATGATTGAAATGCTTGGTATGTGTGGGATCCGACAATCTAGTTGTTTATCCTTGGCAGCCTCTCTTATAGGGAAATGTAGTCTAGTGCTTCCATGAGCCATAGTAGTCCGCTACAGCCCGGTTCACCGGAGTCCTGCTAGCCCAGCACCACTGCTCAGGATACTTGACTGGCCGGCATGTGTTTCACTTCGTTCCTGTGTCTGTCCCTTCGGGGAAATGTCACGCGGTGACATCCGGAGTCCTGCCTAGCCTACTACAGCCCGGGTTCCCGGAGTCCTGTTAGTCCAGTGCTACAGCCCGGATTCACACGCTGCTGACCGACATGCTCGATGTGATTCATGTATGCCTGTCCGCATAGGTTAGTGCCGCTTTGGGTTCACGACTAGCCATGTCGGCCCGGATTCACTGTCATATGGATGCTAGCGACATTATCATATACGTGAGCCAAAAGGCGCAAATGGTCCCGGGCCATGGTAAGGCGACACCCGTGGGAATACCGTGCGTGAGGCCGCAAAGTGATATGAGGTGTTACCGGCTAGATCGATGTGACTTGGAATCGGGGTCCTGACAGCTTTGGTATCAGAGCCTGACTGCCTGTAGGATTACCAAGCCAAACTGGTCGAAGTCGAGTCTAGAAATGCTTTAGTTATGTAAGGGAATTGATTGTGGAAGGGAACGTAAGGCTCTTTTACTCCTTTACCTCATGGCCTTCTGATCTGAGTCAACCTCTTCTCTTCTACGTGGATTAAGAACTAGGCCTTCTCATCTATCTATTAGGATGATGTGTTACTAATCCGTAGACTTATAGGATTGTTGGATTCGAGTTTCAGTTCAGTTTCTACTACTTTTAGTATGTTGTCAGTCAAATCAGACCCTTGATATGATGATGTTAAGTGGTTACGCCACTATTTTGCAGGATGTCTCAAATCTTTTTGAGCATTTACAGCCGTTATGCTGTCCGAGTCATCCCAGGTTTCTAAATAGTCTGATGCATTTGCAAATCGCTTCTTTCCGTTCCCGATGTTCCTTTGGGCCAGTTCAACCACACTAATCTGTGAGTTGAGGTACTCTATTGCCTCGACATATATGTTGGATCTATTACTATGACCCTAGGTGTTTTAGGGAGTCATCTAGTGATCTAGCCATGTTTTGTATCCCCAGTGTGTGATTCTGGCCATTATTCTCAAAAGCATCCCGTGATGCCATGTAGTTGTAGGTATTCTATTCATGGGTTCTTGAACCCGAGATTCACCCTACTTACCTCATGTTGATAGTGTTGCTAGTTCCTTTAGGATATTAGTAACCTTTGCGATAGTCCTCGAGGTCCATGGTATTTCCTTCTTCCAAATACTATGAACCACTTATGGCAGAAGTTTGTTGTATCAAAAGATCACAACCAGAGTGCTCTTAATGAGTTCTCCATTCTACATTGTGAATCTGCCAGTCCTACTATCTGCATGGGTTGTCCGGAAGAAATGTTGAGCTTTGCTCGACATACTAATCTATGCATCCACAACTCAGAAAATTATATGTTCCTCGAGTTGTTCCTCTTCAGTTGTATTCCGACCATCTTCTATCAGTTGATAGTCAATAATAGTTGTGCATTCATGTTATCGATGCCTATTATTCTTGTGGTCCGTTAAGCCATTCTATTTCAGAATGACTAGGAGAAACAAACTCCAGTACCTCGTCCACATCTAGGATTGGGTCAAAGTAGTTGTATCCCGCAGATCAAAATGCAAATCCAACTTTTGTTCTGTTCTACCACGGAGTATCACCCTCTTCCATAATAAGAGTGTTGTGAGAATTGCACACACCCTCAAATGAATTCTTGACGCAGTGATACTTCTTGCCATCATTGTTCATTCCTCGATTCCCATGTTATTGTAACTGGAATGCCGACAAGTGAACCATGATGTGTGAAATCAATACTCCTAGCAACTGTGTTGCTTGGTAGTTATGGACATTATTATCATTCTTAGCGTGTTGGTTATCGAATCACTATTCTAGGATTGATCGTGCTACCTTGTCCTTATCCCTGGTGCACTATTTGATCTTGGAGTTAGGATTGAATTCCTTGCTTATTTGATCATATTGTCTTGCCCTGAAAAGCAAGATTGTTCTCGAGCTTAGTAACATATCGGTGGTTCGTGATTTTCCGAAGATCTTCTCGGAAGTATTACCTGGTTGTCACCTGACCGCTATGTTGAGTTCGTGATCAAGTTGGTTTTCTTGTAAACCACCCCTTCTCCAAGAATCCGTGTTGGATATCCCTGAGCTGGTTGGTTAAGCTAAACAACAACTTGGAGAGTTCGAAGATAAAAGCTTGTCTGACTTAGTTCATGTTAAGGGATATCTTTTTGTGTGTGTGTGTGTTGAAGAAAGATGATATCTCCATCGATTGGTCCTCGTGATCAGTTGTTGGATCTATTGCCTTGTCAAAACTTTGACTTGAGTATGGGCTATCGTCAAGTCAAATTAGAACCAACGATGTTCGTAATGTTGTCTTGCTTGTGGCTGATTCCTCGAGCATACACCATTACATCCTTTGGTCTGACCAACACTATCACCATGTTCACATGATGGTGGAAGTCCAGTGATATGGAAATTCCGATGAATTGTTGTTGAGCCCATTAGCAACATTTTGTCTCCCCCACGATTCATGTTGAACATCAACCTAGTGTTGAAAACTTGTAAGCAATGCCTTCGTGTCCCATTCATGAAGCATATGTTGGATGGAAGAAGTGACTTCCTCGAATTCATGTGCACTTGGTGCAAGTTGCCGCCGTGAGTTTGAGAAAGATTGTTTTGTTTTCCCTTGGAATCATCTCAAATCAGTCATGCATACGTGCGAAGTATTCTATGGTTTGGTAGATCGATTACCTCCACTCCATATGTGTTCCTAGCACACCAAGCCACTGATTGACTTGTTCAAGGAAAAGGAGTCTATGCTTGGGATCTAATCCATGGACTTGCGTAAAGACTTCGAAATCCTTGATGATGGTTCCCCACCTGAACTCGATAGCGTTTTACTATAAGACTACTACGTGGTCATGCTCATCTTGGATAGCGTGTTCACAGGTTTGTAGCAGAACCAACTCATGTTTTGGAGCTTGCTATCTTAGTTCATTCCTCGAGAATCTCGCAATGCCATCTCATCGACTTGTGTTGAAAATCTTCTTTTCAGACATGTGAGTCTGAAGTATCATGTTTCTAACTAGATCTGAATCTTAGGCAGATATGATGGTTGGAACATTCCTCACATTTGCATTTTGTTCCCAGCTTGCACTACCTTCTGTCAATCTCCCATGGACTGCCCTTCTCAGCAAATTTTGTCCAGGATCATCCTCAAAGTGGTCCTGTCATGGGTCCCATCCATTTCCGGTGATAAGCAAAAATCATCCATTGTGTTGTCTTCAACAAGGTAGTCCACATCATCCATTCCAGTCTGAGTATGTCATTCTTTCGAACTCCTTCAAAAGATCGATTGTGATTGCCTTAGGCTGGTATAAAGAGTTTCAATGATCTATGGGTCAAAAGTAATTCTTTTTGCCACTTAAGGGAATAGCTCTACGAGTCATCTTCACTAAGGTGCCTCGTTATGGTATTATGGGCAACATAACTTCTCGCTACTTTGAAACCCCCCTCACCATCTATTTAGGCGTGGAATTGTTGCCCACAAAATCAAACCCTGTCGTTGTTCTTCCATCCCTCTCGATGTGTTTTGTGTCTCAACTCGAGATGTTTCAACATCTCATTCCGCGAGTTGATATTGTTTAGCTCGACCTTCGAGAAGATCAATCCTAGTTGAGTTTCTTTCCGTCGTCATCGCGTGGATGAAGACTCAAAAGCGAGGATGTCAAGATCGACATGATGCAATGAATCAACATCTTCGAGAAGGGCAATTGGTTCGTCAATATTCTTTATTGATGTTCCCTCTCTCTTCTTACCTCACGTCTTGAATCTCGGGACAAGATTCTTGTTTAGTGGGGTGAGTTGTCACAACCCTAGAATTGGTTGTAACTAGTTGCACAAGAATTCATGCATCTTGCATATATTTATGAAAGTTGAATTGGGGAAAGTGGGAAGCCTCAGAAGTCTTTTACAAAAATGATCAACATTAAAAAAATTGTTTCAAATAAACCCAAGAAAATGTTCCTGTCAAGCTACAAAAATATTGGCAAGAGGTAAAACTCAAACCAATATTTTTGGAGTCTCAGGAATATTTATTTTGGGCCTTTGAATTAATTCAACAACTATTTGCATTGGATATATATTCTTTATATAATTAATATATGTCCAATAATTGTGGAACATTTTATGTGGTTTTGTATATTTTAGTTCTAGCCACATAATTATTTTCAGGATTTTATAAAATGGTTTGGTGTTAAAACTAAAACCAAAACAAATTGCAGAAAGAAAATAGAAAACAGAGAACAGAGGCTCACCTGGAACTTACCTGGCGGCCCAAGTGGCCGGCCCAGCCCACCTGGCCCCCTCCCCTGTCGTCTTCCTCCTTTGCCAGGAGGATGGGCGTGTGCCCGCGGTGCGCCATCACGCGCACGGCCACCGACGGCCACCTCCTGCTTGTCGTTTCGCCCTGGACGCCTCCATGCGTCGCCACGCCCGCCCGACCTCTTTCTCTCACACCCGCAGCTCCTCCCCTCCTCTGGTTCCCTCTCCCTCTCTTCCCGAGCGCACCAGAGGGCGCCGCCGTGCTCTACCACAGCCACCGGCCACCCCACGCCTCGCCGACGCGCCAAGAAGCCCCGCCTCGTTCCCCTCTTCCTCCTCACCAAGGCGGAAGGCGCCGGAAGCCCTGTGATGCCGCCAACATCATCTTCTTCCTCGCCGGTCGCCGGACATCCTCCTTGCTGCCCCGACTGCTCCGGACCGTCTCCGAGCTCGCTGACCCCCTCGTCCGACTCGCCGTGAGCCTCCGACCCTGCCCATCCCTCTCTTCTTCCCCGTAGGCCTCCGTAGCCACCGGACCGCCTACGCCCGAACCCGCTGCCGCCTGCGCTCGCCGTCGACGCGACTCCGGCGACCAAATGGTCCGCCCGACGCGTCCAACCCACTCACCACATTGCGTAGGTCCCCGCTAGTGCCTCAGCTCGCTACACTGGTAGAAAAAGGGCCTATAGTCCCGGTTCGTAAGGGACTTTAGTCCCGGTTCAGGAACCGGGACTAAAGTGTCGGTACTAATACCTCCACCCTTTAGTCCCGGTTCAATCCAGAACCAGGACTAAAGGCCCTCCACGTGGGCAGTGCGCAGAGCCCAGTCAGGAGACCCTTTGGTCCCGGTTGGTGGCACCAACCGGGACCAAAGGGTCTCCTGACTGGGCTCTGCGCACTGCCCACGTGGAGGGCCTTTGGTCCCGGTTGGTGGCGCCAACCGGGACCAATAGGCATCCACGCGTCAGCACTTCTGTGGCTGGGGTTTTTGTTTTTTTTTGAAGGGGGGGGTTGGGGGTTTTAGGGGGTTAATTTAGGTGTTTCATATATTGTGTTAGCTAGTTATAATTAATAGAGCGAAGTGTCCTCTGTTATGTCTGTGCTTGGTCGACGCTACGTACTATACATACGTATATAGAGAGGACTAGACACGCTAGCTAGCTAGTAAGCAAATGAAGGAAACAGAAGATCGTCATGAACATATATGCATATATACAGAGAGAAGTGATATCGACCACCTCTCCTTCTCCGAGAGATTGGTCGAACAACAAGTTCTCGTATATCTATCTGACACTACCGGCTACATATATACAGTAATTATCTCTTACAAATATAATCATACGGACTCAGGGTTAACATAGAATTCTCCGTCTTCAGGGATCACGTGGTCAAGAAAGAATGCCGCCAATTCCTCTTGAATTCCTCGCATGCGAGCTAGTGCTAGGAGTTCATCCCGCTTCCGAAACATCTAATTTAAAGAAGGGGGTCAATACATATATATATGAATGAATGAAACTCAACACAAATGATGGTGATAAAATAAAATTGTGAATGTTGTTATTTACGCACTTCATATTGTTCGTCAGTGTAGCCCCGCTCACAGGTCGTGTGGCGGATGGACTCGCAAACATAGTAACCACAGAAATCATTCCCTTGTTGCTGCCACAACCACTTTACAAGAAATAGAGGTTAATCAAACTGATAAGCAAGAATGCCAAATGGTATTGATGAAACTAGCGCTTGAATGACTAGTAGATGCGCTTAAAATGCTACTATAGCTAGTACTTACTTTCGGGTGTCTAAATTGCAGCTCCTTCGGCAGTCCCGGAGCTTTTCTGGTGAATTTTCTCCAAACCCTGCCGGACAAAGAAAACAATTACTTGATATATCAGGAAATGAACAAAGTTGCTGATATGGTGGATAATGATCGATTTAACTTACTTCTCGAGTATTTGAGTCATGTCTGCATAGTCCTTGGGATCTTTTCGTCTTGAGTCTAAGACGGTTACTACTCCCTGCTCAAGCTTAATATGTAGGAGAATATAGTGGAAACTGCACACGCATGCATAACTCATCAATTACATTACTATAACCTTGACTAATATATAAGGGAAACCGAATACGCACAAGACAGTAACACTCACTTGAAGTTGTAAGGAAAGAGTATTATATCTTTGTTTTGATTTATTATCAACGATTCTAGCGTGCTGGCCTCGGTTTCTGCGGCATGAAATTTAACCTGAGTTGCATCTATGAGATTTGTGTTAATGAACCCAATATCATCGACTTGTCTTTTCTTCAATTCGATGATCTTCAATCTGCATAATATAGTGAGGATGATTATAAATACATGCAATGAAAGAGCTAAGCTATATAGAGAAACTTAATGACAGAAGTAGTACTACTTACAGACAGTAGCAGGTGACAGTTGCTTTATCGAGGGCCAATTGATTGAAGAACTGATAGAACTCCTCAAATGGAACAGGCAACAGATCAATTCCAATGAGGTCATGCTCCGGTTTAACTCTCGCATACAAAGTACTCCTCCCCCCAGAGTCTCTGCAGATTTTCAAGTACCAATCATGCAATCTTCGCATCATTGTTGATAGAGATCTTTCATCTTTGACGAGAGGCTTCCCGTACTCGTATCTTTGTATCTGCACGTCCATGGGGTCATAATGTACTTCGTCGGGCAGGTAATCTGCAGGATTGCTATAACCGGGCACCATCCTCGGATCATTATCGACGTTGTGGCTAGGCACCTTGAGCGGGGGGCACGATTTCTTCGCTTGTTCGCCGAGCTGGGCAATTTGTTTCCTAGCTCGTCGTTGTTTCAGCCTTTGATCACTGACAGTACTTCCCGACCGCTCCGCTTCGGCAAATTCCTTTCCAATAATGCGGTCATAGTTTCCTTTCGGCGAATCAGACTTCGGTGTTTTTGTCAGGGCAGCCAGAGTGCGCTTCACTTTCACCCGATCTACCTTCTCCTCCGGAGGTGGATGTTTCTTTGCTTTCACCCCTTCAAAGAATTTCTTCACTTCTTCTCGCGTGATCTCGGCGTTCTCCTCCTGGGTCCTCTCGTATGGTAACTTCTCTGGAGTCTTCAGAGAAGGACCGAATCTGTATGTCCTCCCGCCTCTGGTTGTACTGCTAGACGCCGACCGAGCAGACGTAGCGGTTGTCTTCTTTACTTGCTTAAGCGGCGGAGGAGAAGAACTACGACCTGCCGGAGCAGCTGGAGCGGCGGCAGGTCTCTTCCGCCCTTGCTGACGAGGCGGAGAAGGAGGAGGCGGGCTGCTCGGGCGCGTCGGCGCAGGCGGAGAAGGAGGCGGAGTGCCGCCGCGCGCCGGAGAAGGAGCCGGCCGAGGGCCCTGATCGTCACTCGCCGGAGGAGGAGGAGGCGGTGGAGGCGGAGTGCCCTGACTCGCCGAAGGAGGAGGAGGAGGAGGCGGTGGCGTCCAGTTCGGAAGGTTGATGAGGTCCTTCCGCCATAGGCATGGAGTCTTCAGAGCAGACCCCAGCCGAGTCTCCCCTTCACCGGTAGGGTGGTCAAGCTAGAGGTCCTCAAATCCCTCCGTTATCTCATCCACCATCACCCTAGCATATCCTTCTGGAATCGGCCGGCAGTGAAAAGTTGCGCCGGGTTCAGTAGGATAAACAGAGCCAACAGCCGCCTTGACCTTCAAATTCATCCATTGCGTCATAAGGTGGCAATTTTGAGACTCCGTGATAGCATCCACGGGATAGCTGGCAGGAGCCGTCAAGGCATGCTCTAGCTGAAGCAGCTCGGTGGAAGCCACGCTGCTTCTGCGCTGAGATGGCGGGGTAGCTTCGGGGGAGGCTTCGGCAGTACGTTTGCTGTGATTTGCTTCTCGTTCCTGTATCGCGTCCACCCTTGCATGCAGCGCCTGCATTTGGGTCTGCTGCACTTTTTTCCTCCTCTCATGGGATTTGTAACCGCCTGCGTCCGGAAACCCAACCTTCCACGGAACGGAGCCTGGCGTGCCTCGTGTCCGTCCAGGGTGCTCAGGATTCCCGAGGGCCATTGTGAGCTCGTCGTTCTCTCTATCTGGAAAGAACGTCCCTTCCTGCGCTGCTTCGATATACTGCTTAAGCTTACTGACTGGTATGTCCATTTGATTGTTCGTCCAAATGCACTTCCCTGTTTCAGGGTCTAGGGTTCCGCCAGCCCCGAAGAACCAAGTCCGGCAACGGCCTGGCCAGTTATTTGTCTCTGGTTCGATCCCTTTATGAACCAGATCATTCTCACTCTTGGACCACTTAGGCCGGGCTACGAGGTAGCCACCTGACCCCGTGCGATGGTGAAGCTTCTTCTTCGCAGCATTTTGCTTGTTTGTCGCCGACATCTTCTTACTCTTTTCTGATGTCTTGTGGGCCACAAATGCGGACAAGTAAGAATATTTTTCCTTTCAGAAAGAAGATAAGAACAAGAGGCTCACCACGGTGGTGTCAGTGATGAGATCAGCGCGGGTGATCGACGGCGGTGAAGACGGGGACGGGGCGTGACGGACCGCTAAATCTAGACAAATCTCGAGGAAAATGGAGCTTGGAGGTCGAGCTTCGAGAGGAGAAAGTTTAAGTAGTGTGGCTCGGGCATTCCATCGAACACCTCATGTGCATAGGAGGTGAGCTAGAGCACCACAAACCCCTCCCCTCGCCGGCCAGAGAAAAACAGAGCACTGGAGTGCTCTGCTCGCGGGCGAGGGTATATATAGGCACCTCATTGGACCCGGTTTGTGGCAAGAACCGGGACTAAAGGGGAGCCTTTGGTCCCGGTTCAGGCCACCAACCTGGACCAATGGTGGTGGGCCAGGAGCGAGGCCCATTGGTCCCGGTTCGTCCCACCAACCGGGACTAAAAGGTCCAGACGAACCGGGACCAATGGCCCACGTGGTACGGCCGGCCCCCTAGGCTCACGAACCGGGACCAATGCCCACATTAGTCCCGGTTCTACACTGAACCGGAACTAATGGGCTGAGCCGGCCTGGACCATAGCCCTGTTTTCTACTAGTGCTAGCTCGCGCACTGCAGCACCGTAGCCACAAATACCTGAACGCCAACGCCGCCCCGAGCTCGTTTCCGGCGAGCTCCGGCCATCCCCGCTACTGCTGCATGCCGCCCTGGATGCGGGCGAGCCCCAGATCCCCGCGCGTGCCCTCCGCTGCTCGTTTGGGCGCTGGAGGAGCAATCCCGCGCCCTCCGCCGCGTCTGCTGCCGCCGGTGGCTAAACGCCGGCGCGTTAGCCCAGTTGACCAAGGGGTTTGACCTCGCCTGGCTCAATGACAGGTGGGGCCGCCCTGCTAACTAACCTAGATTAGGATTAACTAATCCTAGCTAATTTAGCTTAGCTACTGACATGTGGGCCCATGCCCCACTGACACTTTAGTTAGGATTAAATTAGCATTAACAGTCTCTGTTAATTAGCCTAATCACTGACCAGTGGGTCCCAGCGTCAGGTTTGACCTGGGCTGACGTTGTTGACTTGATGACATCATTCTGACGTCAGGCTGACGCAGTAATGCTTTCTGGATTTTAAATAAATTATAAATGATTTATTTAAATGAGAAAATGTCCAAAACTTCCAAAAATCATAGAAATTCAACCGTAACTCCAAATGAAATAATTTATATATGAAAAATTATCAAAAAAATTCAAGGAATCTGTTTATGGCATTTTCATGCATGTTTGAACAATGTTTGTCCTATGTTTTGGACAAAACAAATAAATGGCATTTAACTAATCATATATGGAGTTTGAATTTGAATCTTGTATTCAAACCAACTTCATTTAATTGTGTTGCTAGTTGCATTAGCTCAGTCAACAACATATTGTCATGTCATGATCGTGCATCATATTGTTGCATCGCATTGATTGTGTTCTTCCTTGTTTGCCGATAAATGTCCCCTCTCGGTAGACGCTGCTCCGACGCTGTGATCGTTGACACTGATGAAGACTCAATGTTATCTTCAGAAGTGCCAGGCAAGCAAAACCCCCTTGTTCATTCCAATACAATCCCACTCTCTCGCTCCTGCTCTCTTTTACTGCATTAGGACAACACCGATTCAACTGTTACTTGCTGCGGTAGTTGAACCCTTATCCTCTGCATGACCTGTCATTGCCACAGTAAATAGATGAAACCCACTAGCATGAGTAGGAGTTGTTTGAGCCCTGATGTGCCTACTCATTCATGCTTGTTTTTCATGCCTGCTACTGCTTAGAGTTGAGTCAGGTCTGATTTCTCGGAGATGAATCGGAGGTGTGTAAACATGTCCTACTGTTGAGAGCTAAGTGTGTGAACACGATTTGGTAAAGGTAGCGGTGAGAGGCCATGTAGGAGTACATGGTGGGTTGTCTCATTGAAGCCGTCCTTAGGATCTGAGTTCTGTGTTTGTGATCCATGAAACAGTTACTACCACGCATTGGGCCCGAAACCAATGGACCCTCTCGGCTTCTTGATCACCCTTGTCCTCTGTCCAGGAGTTGCAACTAGTTTCTGGTGTTTATAGGATATGTGTTGGCGGCCGTGCGTAGCGCTGACCCTAGGGGTGGGCTATGATGCGGTAGATACACCGTGGCACGGTGTACCGGGCGCCCGTTTGGTGTCTCGGGAACCCTGTTCACATCGTTCGGGGCCGTATGTGGAAACCTCGGCTGGACTCCCTGCGGATGGAACCTGGATAGGCGATAAACCTGGACTAGAGACTTGAGTGTTTAGGTAGGCCGTGGCCGACACCCTCGTTGGGCTTCCGCTTGAAGGTTGCCGAGTACATGTCGTGTAAACGGCGGTAAGTGGTGAGAGCGTGTGTGAAGAAGTACACCCCTGCAGGGTTAACATCATCTATTCGAATAGCCGTGTCCGCGGTAATGGACTTCTGGGTTGCCTATAACAGTTCATAGACAAGTGAAAGTGGATACTCTAAAACTCGCAAGATAAGTGTGAGTGCTATGGATGGCCTTCTCGTAGGGAGACGGGAGCGGATCCATAGTGGTGTATTGAATGGTGAATATGTGGACTCGTGTGCGCCACCTCAAAAGAGTTGCTTGCAGTCGAGTTCAGGTTAGCCACTGAGTCAAAGCTGGCTTGCTGCAGTTAAACTCCACCACCCCCCCTTGTTGATACCGATGCATATGTAGCTAGTTCTGATGTAAGTCTTGCTGAGTACCTTTGTACTCACGTTTGCTTAATTTATGTTTTGCAGAGAGACGACTTCAGTCTCGCTAGTAGTTCGCGTGGACTTCGACGTTAGCTTGATACCTCAGCTACGATCTTGTGCCCTCGGCAGGATCTGGTAGATAGTCAGGCTTCTTAGCCTTTTTCCATTTGTAGATGTCTGTACTCAGACATGTTAAGCTTCCGCATGTGCTTGATTTGTATGCTGTGATTGTTGGGTCATGAGACCCATGTTTGTAATATCTCGCTCCTCGGAGCCTAAGGAATAAATACTTGAGTTGTAGAGTTATGTTGTGATGCCATGTTGTATTTACACATATCGAGCATATTGTGTGTATGATTGAAATGCTTGGTATGTGTGGGATCCGACAATCTAGTTGTTTATCCTTGGCAGCCTCTCTTATGGGGAAATGTAGTCTAAGTGCTTCCATGAGCCATAGTAGTCCGCTACAGCCCGGTTCACCGGAGTCCTGCTAGCCCAGCACTACTGCTCAGGACACTTGACTGGCCGGCATGTGTTTCACTTCGTTCCTGTGTCTGTCCCTTCGGGGAAATGTCACGCGGTGACATCCGGAGTCCTGCCTAGCCTGCTACAGCCCGGGTTCCCGGAGTCCTGTTAGCCAGTGCTACAGCCCGGATTCACACGCTGCTGACCGACATGCTCGATGTGATTCATGTATGCCTGTCCCATAGGTTAGTGCCGCTTTGGGTTCACGACTTAGCCATGTCGGCCCGGGTTCTCTGTCATATGGATGCTAGCGACACTATCATATACGTGAGCCAAAAGGCGCAAACGGTCCCGGGCCATGGTAAGGCGACACCCATGGGAATACCGTGCGTGAGGCCGCAAAGTGATATGAGGTGTTACCGGCTAGATCGATGTGACTTGAAATCGGGGTCCTGACAGATAGCTTCACGGATATCAGCAGCATTCACATCCGGCCGGTTCCCACCAAGCCAGATCAGCGCGCCTAGACCAGCCAGGCTAGTCGCGTTGGCCTCCATCTCCGGGGTGGTGACGACGATGACGCTGTCTTCCTCCGGCAGCAGCGACAGGTCCCCGACCGAAGAGGATGGCGAGGCATGGAGCCGGCCGCTGTTGGAAGGCACCTAGCTACAGGGGTTGGCGTAGATGCAGATGAGGGCGACCAGCAGCGAGAGGCAGCAAGGGGTGTTGGAGGGGAAGCAGACGACACCGGGGGTTGGTGCAGTCACGCGCCGATGGCCGATTTACCGGCACTGGAGGCAAGTGAATGGGTTCCTGCACTCAGCCTTGCAGTTCCCTTTGAACAAGCATCGGTGGCAGGCTCTGTCTCTGAGCTTAACGAAGCCTTGCTGCCCCGGAGGGGAATAAGAGGATGCAGGTCACCGCTGTCTTGAATGCCTTTTGCTGCGGCGGAACTCTCTCCACCAGTACGCATGCCACACCAAATGCCATTCCTCTTTGCAGGTCGACGTAGCGGTAAAGCCACGACTTGAAACCATAGCGGAGGGCTCGGGGCTCGAGGGAGCTTCTCGAGCAACACACGACTTGAAGGAAGCTGACGCCGATTTAAGACATGGCCGATGGGCGCCATGAATAGGGGGAGGAGGAGTGGCATCCAACACGACGGCATTAACAACAATGTTTACCATACGAGTAGGCATGAACATATCAGCGGAAGCCACGCCGGATTTGAGCAGCCGGGCACTGGCCAAGGTCGGAGGATCTGAGGCGGGCGGATCTGGAGCAGTCCTAGCCAGCTGCGGGAAAAGGGACGCCGCCAGCGCGGCCTGCGAGAACCGAGGCAAGGGGAAGCCTGGGGGAAACCGCGGCGAGGACGAGGATGGAGGAGAGGGGCTGACGGCGAGCAAGGCTGCGACGGAGGTGGCTGCGGGCGCGGGGCGGCGCGCCGCAAGAGAGAGGGAGCTGGCATGGGTTTGCTCTCCCTTATTAATAATAATGACAATTAATATGGATTCGGGGGAGTATAGAGTTTCAAATACGAATCTTTATAACTATGTGCTTTATTTTATATATTTCTTGACAAGTGACACATATGTTTCTGACGTCATATTGGTTGTTTTTTCTGCATGGTGATGACATCATGTCTCCACCGGAGAGTTTAAAATAACAGAAGTTCAAAAAAATGAGATGAGTTATCTGAATTAGTTACAGTGTTGAGTAAAAAAGAATAGTAAGACGTCCCATGGTCTTCCCTGGAAAGCATGTTCAAATGAACGAAGTGTGGGCAATGATGTTCTTGATCTCACTTTCTCATGTCACTGAGTCATGACTAAGTCCTGTGGATTGACTGATTGTTCCGATAACTGGAATATCAAATGTTTTCATGTGAAAAATTCAGACTGGCGGCTCTGGATCTCATCGTCATGGAGGGGTGCTGGCATTGGTCACGTGGGTGGCTGTGTCGTTGGCCAGCCTGGTGCGCGGCCTCGGGGTCGGTGTGGATGTCGGAGTGGCGCTCCAGATACGGTTGTTGGGTGTCAGCTCCGGTTGCTCGGGTGACGAAGCTGACGGCTCGCCTGGTGCGTGGCCTCGGGGTCAGCATGTGTGGTTTCTGTCTATACGTCGGCGCGGCGGCTCTGGAGATGGTTGTAGGGTGTCGGCTCCAGTTGCTCGGGCAGCAGAGCAGGCGGCTCGTCTGGTGTGCGGCCTCGGGGTCGGTGTGGATGCCTGAGCTGCGGCTTCGATTTTGGTTGTAGGGTGTCGGCTACCGGTTGCTTGGGTGATGAAGCCAACGGCTCGACTGGTGCGCGGCCCTGGGGTCGGCGTGTGTTGATAGTGCCCTATTGGGGGCATGTTGTAACGGTTTTCGCCCGGGTTTCCGTTATAACCGGGTAACTCTCTTCTTCTTAATCAATAAAAGTGGCAAATATTTTGCCGTGTTTGAAAAAAATCGGATTGCCAGCGAGTTGAAGGCCAAAACTTCTCCATCATCGTGTCTAAGGACATCTCCAATGCTGACACACAAACTAAACACAACCGGACACCGCATTCGTCCGCAAACCAGGAAGGATCAATCCGCGGACAAAGATGCAGGACCCAGCCATCCAAAGTTATATGCATATATTTCAAACCGCATTTCAACTAACCAGACAAATTTTACCAAATGCGACGGAATTCATCATAGATCGTATATGAAAAAACACAAATCATCCATACATAGCATGAAAATAAGTCTAGTAAAAAATAGTTCAAATTCAACGAGATTAACCAGATGTTCAACAAGATTTTCATGGATGCATCATGTTGTCTCATGCATACTTACGCTTGAACTTCATACAAAAATGTATGTGTGTGAATGGTCCGCCCTTTGCCTTGTGGTACATCACGACAATGTCTATAGACTACAGAACATGTAGAGCAAGAAGAAGCAAAGCTTAAAATAGTTTATGCACGCAATGGCCACATTTCCTCCAAACGATCGACTGAGATACGAAACTTCATGACGGAGTTCTAGATGATGTACCATCAATACGCTAACGACTTCACATTGTATCCATGGATGATGTGCATGTCGTCAGGTACAAGGTTCTTTCGTGCATGAAACGAACCAAGAGCCCCCTTCTACTCCTGCCTACGAAGTCCGCAGATACGACAGACCACCCATCGCACAACAACTCATCCTTCATGCTCGAGTGCCCCGCCATCCTTCTTACTCTAAAACAAATAACATGAAGTTCAAAAATAAGCTCATTAACATTTGATCGAACACGTGGCGAGTGTGGTGTCCGCCATGAACGTCGTTGACAGGGGGCAGACGATACTTGGCTGCATATGGATCTTGGGTGGACAGCGCCATAGTACCAAGTGAGCGGGCACGTGGGTGGTGGCTGCGGATGTCCGACAATGCCTGGGTGGCGGTCGGAGAGGTACAATGGCGGCATCGAAGGAGGAGGGCGCGGATGCATGGCAAGGGGGCAGGGGAGAAGTGGAAGAAAATGGTACCAGGAGGTGTGTTTGAGTGGGCCAGAGGTGTCGGAGTCCTACTTGGCGGTGGTCCAGACTCCCACAAAGCCCCCCCCCCCCCCCCCATTTGCGGGAAAAAGTAGGATCGGATGTTTTGCATGAAAAGGTAGGTCCAGATTTTTTGTGCCTCAAATTTTTCAATTTTTGTTTTGTGCCTCGAATTTCTCAAATTTTCATGTGAAAATGTCATATTGTCAGCGAGTTGGAAGGCCAAAACATGTCCATCATGGTGTCTAAGAACACATAATCTGTGAAGGTCAACTGCTGCATAATTGCCTATTGTTGTTGGTGCACCATTGATGGTTGAGTAAAATGGTAGTGACACGAATAGCCACAAAGGAAGGTTTTCAATGGGCGTTTTCTTACATTCATTCGTGGTGCTTTTTCACATGTGTAGTTTTTTTCGCCTTTTTTTATGTTTATGTACTAATATAGTTAGACATCGTGGATAGATGTTTTGGAAACAACTCTTCCGTGACAGCAAAGGCACAATATCGTACCCAAATACTCTAACCCACCGGTTCGTCCCCATCACATAAAGTGATGTCCTCCCCTCAATCAAAAATAAATAAATAAAGAGATGTCCAAACACTAGATCCCATCCACCCTAGCATTAAGAAAACTCCAATATTTAAACCCAGGAAAGGTAATCTTTGGCAAAAATTAAATGATATTATGATAACTGTACACAATAATAAAGAGTAGTGTAAATATAATACATGCAACTGGCCTTTCTGACATTTATTAATACATTGGTCCAATAAAATACAAAACAATGCATCATAGCTATTGAAAATAGCACAATAAATTCATAAATTATGGATATGTTTAGAACATAAATCGTGCCTTGGAGGAGGTAGTGGTGGCATATTTTGGGTTGATGAATTTACGGTGTAGCCTTTCAATCCTTTATGTCTTTTGCGTGAATGATAATGCACAAACATGTGGTGCATAGTCGCATGGCTCCGCACCACATGTCCACCATGAGATCGGCTCTCCATGTTGGTTGACGGGTTTCCATGAAGTCACATTAGTGGCATCGCTACACCATGCAAGTGTTTCCATGTTTTTGTATTTTTTTAGTAGCGATGTATGTTTTGAACCCAATGTATTTTGTTTTTTTACATCTTCAAATGCGGAGAGACAACATCAATTTCTACGTATTCTATCATTTTGAACTTGTTGTACAGACATGGTGTTTGTTTTATCTATAAAGCGGGGTGAAAACATGTTTTGAGGTAAAAATATAATAGTCTAAAATAGACATGCTTGGGGAATTTTGGCCAAAAAGAGGATTGTGAACATGGAGGGATGGAGCATATTGGCAATGCTCACGTCGTCCAGTTATCGACAAAGTAAATAGGCCTAGGACACACCTCCAATGGGACGCACAAAACATCCCAAGGTTGTCCACACCCACTTGTCAGACTCAAGAATGAATCGATGATGTCGTGGAAGTTTCTACTACGAGGCATTGCGCTTGGAGCAAATCACCCCGCATTGTACCGGCCTCTGATATCTCTATTCACACAGTTAACTATGGGGAGCACAATCTTGATGCACTAGATAATGCCACCATCACTGGGTGCAAAATCTTAAAGTGATGAGCGGAGCATAGGTCAGGCTCATACAAGATGTGTGTTAGTTGGTGGACATACCTAATCGATCGGGACCTAAACAACATGAACTGGGGGAGCTAGACGTGTGTTTGTGTGTGTCCCGTGCGTCATCGTATGCACATGTCCTCACTAACTTTCTGATGCCTCCAACTCCTATCCGTGAGAGCTCAAGAAGGAATTCCATCTTGACATTTGGAGCTATTAGACAACTAATTTTGGTTGATGAATTGAGAAGATTTGAAGTAATAGAAATTAATTTGGAACTCTCATTATACACACTAGACTATGACTATTGGCATTGTGTTCGCAAGGTTATATATATGGTATGTGAAGAATTGAGAGGGGGAGGAGTGTGAACATAGGGCCTTTTAATGAAAATCGAGATGGTAGTTCGCACATGGTCCAAATTGCCAGCTATCACATACTGTAGATCCATATGCCCGCCTTTATTGTTTCCATGACCTGATGGTAGCTGATGTGGTATCATTGTTGGGAGTAGAAAGAAATTTGCATAATAAATAGAGGTCAAATGCCACATGCATGGGTTAATTGGTGGGTGGTATCCTTCATCGATGTACACTACTATTGTAACAAGGAGAGAGGAAGACAAGCTCATTCATTTTATCAAAATGCGTATGAGAATGTTACAAAACACTAAGGCGGAGAAGTGACGGTCAAATCGAAGTCTCAACCTTCATCCATTTGGCTCCCTAACCATAAGATTGTCTGACGTCCAAACTGGGTTTTGAATCATGACCGATGCATTGTTTGCATTTTGAGGGGATTTTCTTGCAGCCATTCTGCATAGCTCCAAAAGCCCTGAAACTTCACGGAAGTAATTTTCAGAATATATAATAAATACTGAGCGCAAGAAGTTCACCAAGGGGCCCACACCCTGCCCACGAGGGTGGGGGCGCGCCCTACCCCCCTGGGCGCGCCCCCTACCTCGCTAGTAGACGGCAAGGAGGAAATAAAGCGGACGGCAAAGAGGAAACAAAGCGGACGACAAAGGATGGGCGGACGGCAAAGATTCTTCCTAACTAACGGCCGAGCCCCACCCCGCCCCTTCTCTCTGTTTCTCTCCCTTTCTCCTCCCCGCCGCCCGCTGCCGCCCCCGCCACCCTCCACTGCTTGCACCCGCCGCCGCTTGCCCCGTCGACCCACCACCCCGCCGCCCCCACGCGCCGACGGCCTCGTTGCCCCACCACCCCACTACCCCACCGCGTCGCCGCCCCACCGCCGCCACCACCCCGGCGCCCCCACCACCCGCCCACCACCCGGCGCCACCGTCATCCCCGGCGCCACCATGGCCCCATCGCCCCCGCCTCCCTGCCGTCTCGGAGCCGCCGCTCACCGCCCCGGCGCCACCGTCGCCCCTGTCGCCGCCGCTCGATCCGGTGAGTATTTTTTCTTCTATTTTTTATTTTTTTTGCTGTTAGATTTAGTGTTAGATTCAGTTTAGTTTTAGTGTTCGATTTAGTGTTAGATTCAGTTTAGTTTAGGTGCTAGAATATGTAGAAGGGGAAGAAGAAGAAGAAGAAGAAGAGGGGAGAAGGGAGGAACAGGAGGAGGGAGAAGAAGAAAGAAAAGAAGAGGAAGAGGAAACCCTAAACCCTAGTTTTAGTTAAAGTTTTACTTTAGTTTTAGTTTTAATTTTTAGTTTAGTTTATTTTAGATTAGTTTTAGTTTTAAGAAGAGGGGATGAGGGAGGAAGAGGAGGAGGGAGAAGAAGAAAGAAAAGAAGAAGAAGAAGAAGAAGAAGAAGAAGAAGAAGAAGAAGAAGAAGAAGAAGAAGAAGAAGAAGAAGAAGAAGAAAGAAAAGAAAAGAAGAAGAATAAAGAACAAGAAGAAGAAAGAAAAGAAGAAGAAGAAGAAGAAGAAGAAGAAGAAGAAGAAGAAGAAGAAGAAGAAGAAGAAGAAGAAGAAGAAGAAGAAAGAAGGAAGAAGGAAGAGGAGGAGGAGGAGGAGGAGGAGGAGAGGAGGAGGAGGAGGAGGAGGAGAAGAGAAGAAGAAAAGGCTGTCACGTGCCCCAACCGCGACCCACACCCGTCCCCGACCCCGACACCCCGACCCCCGACACCCTGACACCACACCCCGACCCCGACACACCGACACCCCGACCCCCGACACCCCGACCCCCGATACCTAGACCCCGAAACAGCACCCCGACCCCGACACGCCACCCAGACACCATATATATTTTTTGATTTTGTTATGAAAAACATCATATATTATTATTCATGTCGGTATTTTTTATGTTGTATTAATTTCTTTTACTCTTTGTCATGGCAGGTGTTGAAAGATGGTGGGCGTTGGTCCGGAGTGCTCCGAGGCCCCTTCTTCGTCGGCGCGTGGTGGGAGGTCTTCCATTCCACCCGCACAAATCCGATGAGCGTTGCTGGACAGTATGGCGACACCGCCAGGCCCTTCTTGGTCAACCGCGGTGCCCAGCAGGGGACGAGGAAAGGGAGGGAAGAAGAGAGGAGCTGGAGCACGTGGTCGCGGGAGAGGAGGTAGGATGACTGCTAGGGTGCCTTCCTCGCCGCCACCCCCAGCTGTTTCACCCGAGCACGTGACTGCTAGGGTGGACTCGTCCGAGGAGGAGGCTACACGGACTCCGGTCCACGAGCCTTGGGTCCACGAGCCTTCGGCCCACGATAGTAGGGCCCACGAGACCCCGGACAAGCACACGTCTGGATGGGGTACCTGGCCGGATCAGCCTGAGGGGCCGAGTGGCCATGCTGATGATGGCGGGGAGCTGACTGATATTGTGGAGGAGGGGGGCACCGTCTACTAGCGTGGTTGTACACGGCTCCCGTCCGTGTCGGCGACCCACGAGCAGAGGTGGTTGATTTTCCCTGATGGGGAGAGGTAAGTGCATTTAATATTTTTGTACCTTCTGCATTCACGTTTCTTCAAATATCTAATGTGTTGGCCTTGTCATGCTGCAGGGGTTGGGACCACCATGCGAAGGTCCACCGGCCCAACTCCGTCCTTGGAGTGCTTTGCCGGCAGAACTTCCCGGGGTTTGTCACGTTGCCTGGTGAGGGTTGGCTTCCAGAGCTTGGATTTAGCTGGGAGCACTATTTGGCTGCCCCAGCCCCGCCGGGTGAGATTATCGACGGTGTCTTGTGCAACACAAGGGCAGACGTGGTGATCAGAAAGTTCTGGCTAATTTCTCCTTTACACAATTAAAAATCTTCAACTAGCTAGTTATTAATTGTACTAATAAATATTGTCTCATTTGATTGCAGACATTCTACAGGTGTGAGCTGGGATAGGAGGAGGAGGCGGCAACTGTTATTGAGAATGTCTGCAAGCGTGTACTACAGAACTTACGGCACGAGGCTCGGGTGCAGGCTGTTCGAGACTACTACGCCTTGCGTGGTATCAAGAAGCCCAAGTCGGCATGCCGCGAGAAGTTCCTGAGTAAGGAGCAATACATGAAGGTAATTCTTAAGGCCTTGTACTTACTTCCTTCATTTATTAATTCATAGCCGTAGCGCTCAAGTTTCTATTTGCTAACTTAGGCGCCTCCGAGATGGTGTGTGGATCGGATGGATTGCTGGGAGGTGTTGGTCAATGAGTGGTGCTCAAAAGAATGGCTAGCCGTCCACAACGCGGCCAAGGACAAACGTGCCCAAATGGAAGGTGTGCCACACCATCAAGGCAGCTCCAACTTATATCAGTTCGGGTGGAACTGGGTATGTGGTTTGCTTCATGATTCATGCAATTCATTCATCATGCTAGCTTGAGCCCTTTAATTACTAATTTATGTTGTTTCTCTCTTTCAGGCACGCTACAATAAGGCGGATAAGGTGCCAGAGGTGTACGACCTCTATGCCATGGCCCATACTGCCTCTTACAAGAAAGTCAAGGCATTCTCTCCGTCTGACCTCGATGATGCAAACAACTTCACCAACATCTCCTCCCACGACAAGCTCGTGAAATATAGAGATGAAGGGAAGGCGAGGAAAGGGGAGGACTTTAACCCGAGCCAGGGTCCCATTGATCCAGAGCTGGTGATGATAGCTGGTGGCGGGAGGTCCCATGGCTCGATAGCCATTGGAGATGGACTTATCCGTTGTCCTAGCACTCTCCCGGAGATCAAGGCGCGCGAGTCGAGATCCGCTCCTGAGATAAGGCCTCGTGAACGGCCAGTCCAACTCGGCTTCAAGGTTAGTTATATGTACTCAGCTATCTTTCTACATTACATTACGTGCGCTTCCATCAATGATTACAAATTCTAACGAGGAGTGGTGTTGCAGGCTGCTATACAAAGTGAGAGAGATAGAACGGAGAAACTTCTGTCGGAGGTGGTGGAGAGGCAGCGGGGGTTGGAGGAGAGGACGACAAAGATGTTGGAGGAGGAGAGGGCACGGAATGACATGCAGGCAAGGCCAATGTACGAGCTCCTTGGGGTAAGTTTCTGAAGGAAATATGCCCTGGAGGCAATAATAAAGTTATTATTTATTTCCTTATATCATGATAAATGTTTATTATTCATGCTAGAATTGTATTAACCGGAAACATAATACATGTGTGAATACATAGACAAACAGATTGTCACTAGTATGCCTCTACTTGACTAGCTCGTTGATCAAAGATGGTTATGTTTCCTAACAATAGACATGAGTTTTCATTTAATTAATAGGGTCACATCATTAGGAGAATGATGTGATTGACATGACCCATTCCGTTAGCTTAGCACACGATCGTTTAGTATTCTGCTATTGCCTTCTTCATGACTTATACATGTTCCTATGACTATGAGATTATGCAACTTCCTTTTACCGGAGGAACACTTTGTGTGCGACCAAACATCACAATGTAACTGGGTGATTATAAAGGTGCTCTACAGGTGTCTCCAAAGGTACTTGTTGGGTTGGCATATTTCAAGATTAGGATTTGTCACTCCGATTGTCGGAAAGGTATCTCTGGGCCCTCTCGGTAATGCACATCGCTTAAGCCTTGCAAGCATTGCAACTAATGAGTTAGTTGTGGGATGATGTATTACGGAATGAGTAAAGAGACTTGCCGGTAACGAGATTGAACTAGGTATTGAGATACCGACAATCGAATCTCGGGCAAGTAACATACCGATGACAAAGGGAACAACGTATGTTGTTGTGCGGTTTGACCGATAAAGATCTTCGTAGAATTTGTGGGAGCCAATATGAACATCCAGGTTCCGCTATTGGTTATCGACCGGAGACGTGTCTCGGTCATGTCTACATAGTTCTCGAACCCGTAGGGTCCGCACGCTTAATGTTACGATGACAGTTATATTATGAGTTTATATGGTTTGATGTACCGAAGGTAGTTCGGAGTCCCGGATGTGATCAAGGACATGACGAGGAGTCTCGAAATGGTCGAGACATGAAGATTGATATATTGGAAGCCTATGTTTGGATGTCGGAAGTGTTCCGGGTGAAATCGGGATTTTACCGGAGTACCGGAAGGTTACCGGAACCCCCCGGGGGCTTAATGGGCCTACATGGGCCTTAGTCGAAATAGAGGGAAGCAAGGGGAGTGTGGGGCGCCCCCCCCAAGGCCCAAACCGAATTGGTTTAGGGCAAGGGGGCCGGCCCCCTCTTTCCTTCTTCCCCTCTCTCTTTTCCTTCTCCCGAATCGTATTCCAACTAGGAAAGGGGGGAGTCCTAGTAGGACTCCTCCAGGCGTGCCCTCTCCCTAGACGGCCGCACCCCCTTGCTCCTTTATATACGGGGGCAGGGGGCACCCCATAGACACAACAATTGATCAAGTTGATCTTTTAGCCGTGTGCGGTGCCCCCCTCCATAGTCCACCTCGATAATACTGTAGCGGTGCTTAGACAAAGCCCTGCGTCGGTAGAACATCAACATCGCCGCCACACCGTCGTGCTGACGAAACTCTCCCTCAACACTGGGCTGGATCGGAGTTCGAGGGACGTCATCGGGCTGAACATGTGCTAAACTCGGAGGTGTCGTACGTTCGGTACTTGATCGGTCGGATCGTGAAGATGTACAAGTACATCAACCGCGTTGTGCTAACGCTTCCGCTTTCGGTCTACGAGGGTACGTAGACAACACTCTCCCCTCTCGTTGCTATGCATCACCATGACCTTTCGTGTGCGTATGATAATTTTTGAAATTACTACGTTCCCCAACAGTTTCTTCTGCTGATTAGTCAAAACATTCATGCAGTGTTTGTCTCATTACTAACTAGTATGACTGAGTCGTCAAAACCAAATGTTAAGTCTGTGTGCGAGAAGTCCGGTCAGACCGCTCCGCCGACGTCAGTGATTGCTCCTGGGACGACGGTGAGTTTAATTTGAATGCAGACTACTTGCTAGTCTGAACATTTGAGTGTCATCATGCTAACGAGACAATGGAAATGATCTTAGGTGTAGCGTAACTCCAGACAAGCATCGCACGATCCTTCTCCAGGTACCGACACGAGCCAGCCCGCTCCCACACCTCCATGATCATGGTAAGTTTCTCTAGTGTTTTGCTTAACAAATGCATAAAGACCTAGACTTACACTACTAGGGAAAACCTTATACACAGAATCTTAGCAGCAGCGCGGCATAAAAATAGGCGCTGCTGCTAAGTAGTAGCAGCGCGGCTACGGAAAGCTCGCTACTGGTGCAAACTTAGCAGTAGCGCATGACGCTTAAACCGCGCTGCTACAAAAATCCACCGACAGTACACAACGACATAAGTTTACCAGTAGCGCGGCGCCAGGGAGCGCGCTGCTGCTAATGCCATAGTAGCAGCGCACTTTTTTGTCACCTCGTTGCTGCTAATTTTGAAATTGTGCACAGGGTTGGCCCGTTTAGCAGTAGCGCGTGACAGGAAAGCGCGCTGTTGCTACACTCTTAGCAGCAGCGCGCTTTCTCTCCCGCGCTACTGCTAAGACGCAGCACCCACCACCTTTTCCACCTCCCCCTCCCCATCTCCTCTCCTCCCTTTCCCCTACCTCCCACATCCTCCCTCTCTCACTCTTCTTCTTCCTCAATACTTCTCCCCCCATTACTCTCCCTCTTCTACCTACCTTTCTCTCTCTTCATTACTCCTAGCTATAACTACACCACCTCCATTAATTCATCTCCTTTCTCTTTTTCCTCCCCCCTCCACTAGTTGAAGTTGTCTCCTCCCAAATTAGCTAGCTAGGTAGATGTAGCATTTAGTTAAGTGACCTATTTGCCCCCTAACTAGATCTTTCTTTGTCAAGAAGAGCTTTGTGCACTTTTGACCTCCCTACATCATCATCTCCACCGTGTGCTCGATCTCGAGATAGAGGTGTGATTAATATTTCA
>NC_053024.1:30754398-30774959 GCF_003073215.2 Triticum urartu
TGTCTACTATGAGTTTCATGTTGGGTGCAAACAAACATTAAAGGAGCCATTATCTATATTTTTTAACTAAAGCTATTATCTGCCTGCTATCATTGGTTTTGGGTCTATCCACAGTTTGCTACCATCACTCTGGATTTGTGCATGCACTCCTTACATAATCTCACTATGTTTTATTCCTATGCATGCCAGTTATTGTACACAATGGAACTGATCATGTAGAGCAAAAGAGACGAACCTTGCGTGGCAATAAAATTTCATGCAGACGTCGTTCCATGGTGGGCGCAAAGGCAGCCCCCCTCCACCCATTTGGGATCGTAATCAAGAGGAAGATAACTGTTATGAGGGGGATTCAGAAGGAGAAGACCACTCCTATTTACCCCATGAGGTCTTCGCTCTAACTTGGCATGCTGATGTTGGTAATATCATGCATATGGTGCCTTGCATTGCTTACTGTATACATTAAAGATGTCATCTGCTTAGTTTTAGACGATACGTGAATGCCACCCCAGCTCAGCTGCTCCAACGACGGAAGGGTTCACCACAGCAGGGATCCGCTCTCCAGACTGTCTTTCGCTGCCTCAAGATCTTCTTCCCCACCGCCGGCAGCCACGGCAACTGCATTACCATCATCAACTGAGCAGATGACCTTGAGGACTACACGGGTCCGCAAGAGAGGTCGCACTCTTCCGTGTCTGCTTACGTTATGCGTCGCTTAATATGATGACATGCTACACTATCATCATGTTCACCTATTAGACTCTGATCATCCGCTTACATATATGATGCTTTGTGTCAATGCCATATGTTTAGTTTCTTTATCGTATATGTGATCATGCAATGCCATCTTGTTTAGCCAGGCATCATATATGTGAATTTTGCAATGCACCCTGGTTAGCCAGTCATCTTAATATGTGAATTATATCATGCCATCATTTTTATTACGTGTTAAATTTGTCAACAATTTTAGTACATTCAATTACTCTTCCTATGCATCAGCCATTCGGCACGGTCATGGAAAAATCTGGAGTGGAAACAAGGTCTTCAGAGCAGACAATGCTATCTGACGAAGCGCATGTCTCTTGCTGGTTACCGATATTAGCTCCTCAGAGGAGGATTCAGAGACAGATGACCCAGTCATATCCCCCCTCGAGGTGCATGCCTAACTTGGCAGGGTTATGTTGCTCATATCATGCGTATGGTATCTTGCATTGCTATGTCATTTGCTTAGTTTAGACATGCTTTGTGTGAATGCCACCTGTTTAGTGTCTAATTACCATATATGTGAATTATGCAATGCCATCTTGTTGCAAGACATTATATATGTGAATTATGCAATGTTATCTTGTTGCAAGGCATTATGTATGTGAATTATGCAATGCCATGCTGTTTAGGCAAGCGTCATATATGTGAATTATATCATGGCCATCCTTTTTTTGTATTTCTCATTGCTTTTGTCGACAATGTTTGTATATTCAACTGCTCTTCCTGTGCATCAGCCATTTGAATGGTGATGGAGAAATCTGGAGTGAAAACAAGGTCTTCAGAGCAGACAATGCTACCTGCTGAAGCAGATATCTTGCTGGTTACAGATAGCTCTTCAGAGGAGGATTCAGAGGCAGATGACCAGTCCTATTATCCCCCTGAGGTGTATGCTCAAACTTGGCAGGGTTATATTACTCATATAATGCATATGTTGTATTGCAATGCTTAGTTTTTACATCATATACACAATATTGAATGCCATCTCCTTAGTTGACACATCATATATGCGATTGCCCTCTGCTCACTTCCTTAGTATATAAATCATATATTTGAATTATGTCATGCATGATGTTTACATAGACAGCATGTATCTGAATTATGGCATGCCAACCCATTTTCTAAAGACATAATATAGTTATATCATCTCATCCTGTTTACATAGTCATCATATTTAAATTATGTCATTCTATCCGTGAATTATATCATGCCATCATGTTTCCATCGACGGCATGTTTGTGATTTATGGCATGCCAACCACTTTAATAGACACATCGTATAGTTATATCATGTCATCCTGTTTACATAGTCATCATATTTTGAAGTATGTCATTCTATCCTGTTTAGTTAGCCATCATACATGTGAAATTGTGTCATGCTATCCTGTTTAATTAGCCATCATATATGTGAAATTATGTCCTGCTATTCTGTTTGCTTAGACAACATAAATGTGAATTATTTCATGCCCTATGTTTTCTTCCCTACTATCCATTGCACCTGTCTATCTTACAATGTCTGTACATTCAATTACTTTTCTTGTTTATCAGCCATTTCAATTGGAGGGAGTGATGGCAGTATCTGTGGGAGTAAAAACACGGTCTTCAGAAAAGATCGTGCTACCTGTTCGATGCAGATAGAACCACGGTTGTACTTGCCCAAGAACCAGCCCCACCACACATAACCCACACTCATGCAGATTGTACCCCTACCCAGTTGGACAGAGAACCAGCTACACCCCTTCTAACCCCAACCCCAGCAGATAGACACCCAGTTCCCGTTGACATAGCACCGTCTCCACCACAGAGCACCCAAACACGAGCAGTTAGTAAGGCAACTGCAGTGCCCAAATCACGAGGACCACCACTCCGAACCCGAAGTCAACGCTTAAAGCAGAAGAAGAATTGTTCTCAGGTCAGGTTCCGTAGCTATGGTTCATACTACTTTGCTCTTGCATCACTGTATTTACTGATACCAACTAATTTCAAATTTGAAGGATGCAATTGAAACTCCAATGGCGCAACAGGTATGTTTTAAACCTGTTTCTTCAACGTGTTTGGCTGTTTGCTGTTGTAACTTGCTCTATGTTGATTTCAGTTTCAATTGAATAAACAGTTATGTTCTCATGCCATGCACATTACAAGTGTTGTTATTGCTGTGTAGTTTCCCACACTTATATTCTGTCTATGCTGCTTTGTCTTAAATAGATATGATTCGAACTGTATCTATCTTGATTTGGCAACATAAACTAGAATGATATAGACCATACAGTGACCATACTACATAGATATATGTTTGTTTCATGCTGTTATCCTGTCCACCTTACTACTGAACTGGTAAACCTGAGATGTGTTTGTTTGTTTCTCTTTTAGAACGCGGATAAAATATTGGAGAAGAGTACCCTGTTATGCAATGGTAAAGGAAGTAATGCAGATAAGGTTCAAGATAGTGAGACATCCCTGTTGGTCTCCAAGAAAGCTGATAAAAACTATATTGAAGACACTGAGACAACCCCAAAGTCCTGTCTTGATGTAGTGTTCGAGTTACTGGCTACCACTGCTGGCACCAGCTCTTCGAACTCATTGCCTGAATCAGTTCGGCTTCTTGAGTCTCAACTTCAAGTTGAAAGACATCGATCAGATGTTATGCGACAGGAAGCCGAAGGACTGAGGAAGTCCCTGCAGAATTCAGATGCATACTTTCTGGTGCAACAGCAAGCGCTGGAGGACTTAAGCGCCAAACAAGAGAAAGTTAATAAGCTTGCTAAGCATCTTGCCAGCATTATGGGTACCCAGGATATTGTTTCTTGAGCTCTTCTGAAGTGGTTTCAGTTCTGGACTTGTTTTGCTGCGGCGTTTATATGCTGCTGTGTTCCCTATATTTGCACTGGTGGCGAACTTTGATGCCCAGTGGATGTAATATGTGTAATAGCCGTGATAGCCTAGTGTAAGTTGCTTGCTTATTTATTTCCTTGTTGTCTTGTTTATTTGTTTGCTTGTAGTCAGTGCAGTTCTTTTTCTGCGGTTTGCTAGTGGCTGCAATAACCTATTTTTTAAAACTAGGCCACAATAACCATGGGCTAATATTTACTGTAGTGACACTGGGCCTCCTACGGGCCGTAGAAACAGTGGGCCTTCTATGGGCCGTATAAACAGTGGGCCTTCTACGGGCCGTAGAACAGTGGGCCTTCTACGGGCCGTAGAAACAAGTGGGCCTTCTACGGGCCGTAGAAACAATGGGCCTTCTACGGGCCGTATCATCAATGGGCCTTCTACGGGCCGTATCATCAATGGGCCTTATACGGGCCGTATGATCGATTGGCCAAACATGGGCCAATAGACCGCATTCTGGCCGTAAACGGGCTAGAGTTGGAATCGTCCGTTCATGGGCCGACCATAACGGGCCATCGTTAATAGGCCGTATTTGATGACGCTATGAAAACGGCCCAACATATTAACGGACCACAAACGGGCCGACTGTAACCACGGGCTGAATTTGGCCCACAAGCAGAAAATGACAGTAACGGGCCATAAGTAAACGAATGCTGGAAATGAGCCCAAGAATAAATGGGCTCTGAAGAAGGCCGGAAGATAACATGCTGGAAACGGCCCAACGGTAATAACGGGCCGTTAATGGGTATAAAGTGATACACTGTTCATTCACGGGCCAGTTTCACCCATCGGGCCGTTAACGGGTGTAAAGTGATACACTGTTCATTACGCAGTTTCACCACGGGTATTAATAGGCCAAGAGTTACATAGGGCCTCATATGGGCCGAAAGACGTCATGGGCCATACATGGGCCAGAAGTGAAAACGGGCTGGAATCATATTGGATGGCCCAGATGACGCTACTGGGCCTAATTCGGATAGGGCGTAACGGGCCTTGGGTTAGCGGGCTGTAAATGGGCTATATTCGAACAGGCCGTTAACAGGCTTTCCATGGGCCGGCCCGCCAGCTTTTGACCAAGTCAAACGGGCCGGCCTTTACATAGGAATGGGCCTCTGTTGGGCCGTGCCACGTGTCGACGTATCATAGGCGCCTATCTGACCCACTGATGAGCTGACACGTGTTTCGTCCGGCCAATAAGAATTTTACACGTGGAAATTTCCCATTGGTCGGGGCTGTTAACGGGTTATCGGATCCAAAACCCGACCCGATAGCTTAATGGCGTTCCGTTACGTGGATGCCACGTGTCAGTCACCCTTGACGAAAGCACTTCTGTGACGCAATTTATCGTCATGGAAGTGGACACTTCCGTGATGATAATTTTGGTAATGTCATGGAACACTTCTACGACAGCACAGGTATGACTATCTTGATTCTGTCATAAATTTGTCATGGATGTACATGCATGACAAAAAAAGCGACCTACTGTGACAAACACGTATCATCACGGAAGTGTATTTTTTTTGTAGTGAGAGGGAGGATAGGGAGAGAGAGAGGGTGAATAAAACGGCAAGGGTGAATTGGGGGGAGAGGAAAACGAGAGGCAAATGGCAAATAATGTAATGCGAGAGATAGGGATTGCGATGGGTACTTGGTATGTTGACTTTTTGCGTAGACTCCCCGGCAACGGCGCCAGAAATCCTTCTTGCTACGTCTTGAGCTTGCGTTGGTTTTCCCCGAAGAGGAAGGGATGATGCAGCAGAGTAGCGTAAGTATTTCCCTCAGTTTTTGAGAACCAAGGTATCAATCCAGTAGGAGGCCACGCTCAAGTCCCTCGTACCTGCACAAAACGATAGCTACTCGCAACCAACACGATTAGGGGTTGTCAATCCCTTCACGGTCACTTACGAGAGTGAGATCTGATAGATATAATATTTTTGGTATTTTTGGTATAAAGATGCAAAGTAAAAGAAGTAAAAGCAAAGCAAGATTAAAGTGATGGAGATTGATATGATGAGAATAGACCCGGGGGCCATAGGTTTCACTAGTGGCTTCTCTCAAGAGCATAAGTATTCTACGGTGGGTGAACAAATTACTGTTGAGCAATTGACAGAATTGAGCATAGTTATGAGAATATCTAGGCATGATCATGTATATAGGCATCACGTCCGTGACAAGTAGACCAAAACGATTCTGCATCTACTACTATTACTCCACTCATCGACCGCTATCCAGCATGCATCTAGAGTATTAAGTTAAAAACAGAGTAACGCCTTAAGCAAGATGACATGATGTAGAGAGATAAATTCATGCAATATGAAATAAACCCCATCTTGTTATCCTCGATGGCAACGATACAATACGTGCCTTGCTGCCCCTTCTGTCACTGGGTAAGGACACCGCAAGATCGAACCCAAAGCTAAGCACTTCTCCCATGGCAAGAACTACCAATCTAGTTGGCCAAACCAAACGGATAATTCGAAGAGACTTGCAAAGATAACCAATCATACATAAAAGAATTCAGAGAAGATTCAAATATTATTCATAGATAGACTTGATCATAAACCCACAATTCATCGGTCTCAACAAACACACCGCAAAAAGAAGATTACATCGAATAGATCTCCACAAGAGAGGGGGAGAACTTTGTATTGAGATTCAAAGAGAGAGAAGAAGCCATCTAGCTACTAACTATGGACCTGAAGGTCTGAGGTAAACTACTCACACTTCATCGGAGGGGCTATGATGATGTAGAAGCCCTCCGTGATGGACGGCCCTCTTCCGCGGAGCTCCGGAACAGGCCCCAAGATGGGATCTCGTGATACAGAAAGTTGCGGCGGTGAATTAGGTTTTTGGCTCCTGTTCTGATCGTTTGGGGGTACGTGGTATATATAGGAGGAAGGAGTACGTCGGTGGAGCACCGAGGGGCCGAGGCAGGGGGCGCCCTAGGGGCGCCCCACCCTCGTGACCGCCTCTTTGACTCCTTGGAGTAGGGTCCAAGTCTCCTGGATCACGTTCGGTGAGAAAATCACGTTCCCGAAGGTTTTATCCGTTTGGACTCCGTTTGATATTCCTGTTTCTTCGAAACACTGAAATAGGCAAAAAACAGCAATTCTGGGCTGGGCCTCCGGTTAATAGGTTAGTCCCAAAAATAATATAAAAAGTGGAAAATAAAGCCCAATATAGTCCAAAACAGTAGATAATATAGCATGGAGCAATCAAAAATTATAGATACGTTGGAGGTATCACACGTATGGTGAACCGTTATGTGATGAAGTCGGAGCATGATTATTTATTGATTGTCTTCCTTATGAGTGGCGGTCGGGGACGAGCGATGGTCTTTTCCTACCAATCTATCCCCCTAGGAGCATGCGCGTAATACTTTGCTTTGATAACTTGTAGATTTTTGCAATAAGTATATGAGTTCTTTATGACTAATGTTGAGTCCATGGATTATACGCACTCTCACCCTTCCACCTTTGCTAGCCTCTCTAATACCCGCGCACCTTTCGCCGGTATCATACACCCACCATATACCTTCCTCAAAACAGCCACCATACCTACCTATTATGGCATTTCCATAGCCATTCCGAGATATATTGCCATGCAACTTTCCATTCCGTTTATCTGACACACTCCATCATTGTCATATTGCTTAGCATGATCATGTAGTTGACATCATATTGTGGCAAAGCCACCATTCATAATTCTTTCATACATGTCACTCTTGATTCATTGCATATCCCGGTACACCGCCGGAGGCATTCATATAGAGTCATATTTTGTTCTAAGTATCGAGTTGTAATTGTTGAGTTGTAAGAAAAATAAAAGTGTGATGATCATCATTATTAGAGCATTGTCCCAGTGAGGAAAGGATGATGGAGACTATGATTCCCCCACAAGTCGGGATGAGACTCCGGACGAAAAAAAAGAAAGAAAGAAAGAGGCCATAAAAAAGAAAAGGCCCAAATAAAAAATGAGAGAAAAAGAGAGAAGGGACAATGTTACTATCCTTTTACCACACTTGTGCTTCAAAGTAGCACCATGATCTTCATATAGAGAGTCTCTCATGTTATCACTTTCATATACTAGTGGGAATTTCATTATAGAACTTGGCTTGTATATTCCAATGATGGGCTTCCTCAAATGCCCTAGGTCTTCATGAGCAAGCAAGTTGGATGCACACCCACTTAGTTTCTTTTTGAGCTTTCATATACTTATAGCTCTAGTGCATCCGTTGCATGGCAATCCCTACTCACTCACATTGATATCTATTGATGGGCATCTCCATAGCCCGTTGACGCCTAGTTGATGTGAGACTATCTTCTCTTTTTGTCTTCTCCACAACCACCACCTATTCCACCTATATCATGTCCATGGCTCACGCTCATGTATTGCGTGAAAATTGAAAAAGTTTGAGAATGTCAAAAGTATGAAACAATTGCTTGGCTTGTCATCGGGGTTGTGCATGATTTAAATATTTTGTGTGGTGAAGATGGAGCATAGCCAGACTATATGACTTTGTAGGGATAACTTTCTTTAGCCATGTTATTTTGAGAAGACATAATTGCTTTGTTAGTATGCTTGAAGTATTATTATTTTTATGTCAATATGAACTTTTGTCTTGAATCTTTCGGATCTGAATATTCATACCACAATTAAAAAATTACATTAAAATTATGCCAAGTAGCACTCCGCATCAAAAATTCTGTTTTTATCATTTACCTACTCGAGGACGCAGGAATTAAGCTTGGGGATGCTTGATACGTCTCCAACGTATCTATAATTTTTGATTGCTCCATGCTATATTATCTACTGTTTTGGACATTATTGGGCTTTATTATCCACTTTTATATTATTTTTGGGACTAACTTATTAACTGGAGGCCCAGCCCAGAATTTTTTTTTGCCTTTTAGGGTTTCGAAGAAAAGGAATATCAAACGGAGTCCAAACGGAATGAAACCTTCGGGAACGTGATTTTCTCAACGAACAGACCCGGGAGACTTGGACCCTACGTCAAGAAAAAAGGAGGCCACGAGGTAGGGGGCGCGCCTACCCCAGGCGCGCCCTCCACCCTCGTGGGCCCCCTGTTGCTCCACTGACGTACTCCTTCCTCCTATATATATCTACGTACCCCCAAACGATCAGATACGGAGCCAAAACCCTAATTCCACCGCCGTAACTTTCTGTATCCACGAGATCCCATCTTGGGGCCTGTTCTGGAGCTCCGCCGGAGGGGGCATCGATCACGGAGGGCTTCTACATCAACACATAGCCTCTCCGATGAAGTGTGAGTAGTTTACCTCAGACCTACGGGTCCATAGTTAGCTAGATGGCTTCTTCTCTCTTTTTGGATCTCAATACAATGTTCTCCCCCTCTCTTGTGGAGATCTATTCGATGTAATCTTCTTTTTGCGGTGTGTTTGTTGAGACCGATGAATTGTGGGTTTATGATCAAGTCTATCTATGAATAATATTTGAATCTTCTCTGAATTCTTTTATGTATGATTGGTTATCTTTGCAAGTCTCTTCGAATTATTCAGTTTGGTTTGGCCTACTAGATTGATCTTTCTTGCAATGGGAGAAGTGCTTAGCTTTGGGTTCAATCTTGCGGTGTCCTTTCCCAGTGACAGTAGGGGCAGCAAGGCACGTATTGTATTGTTGCCATCGAGGATAACAAGATGGGGTTTTTCATATTGCATGAGTTTCCCTCTACATCATGTCATCTTGCTTAAGGTTACTCTGTTTTTAACTTAATACTCTAGATGCATGCTGGATAGCGGTCGATGAGTGGAGTAATAGTAGTAGATGCAGGCAGGAGTCGGTCTACTTGTCTCGGACGTGATGCCTATATACATGATCATACCTAGATATTCTCATAACTATGCTCAATTCTGTCAATTGCTCAACAGTAATTTGTTCACCCACCGTAGAATACTTATGCTCTCGAGAGAAGCCACTAGTGAAACCTATGGCCCCGGGTCTATCTTTATCATATTATCTCCTACTATAGTTATTTCCTTTGCTATTTACTTTGCCTTTATTTTACTTTGCATCTTTATCATAAAAATACCAAAAATATTATCTTATCATATCTATCAGATCTCACTCTCGTAAGTGGCCCTATAGGGATTGACAACCCCTATTTGCGTTGGTTGCGAGGATTTATTTGTTTTGTGCAGGTACGAGGGACTCGCGCGTAGCCTCCTACTGGATTGATACCTTGGTTCTCAAAAACTGAGGGAAATACTTACGCTACTTTGCTGCATCATCCCTTCCTCTTCGGGGAAAACCCAGTTGCTCAATGCAAGGTAGCAGGATACGCAAGCTGTACGGTCGTCTAAGCAGATGAGACGGCGAGTCGGCTGTGGCTATCGTCGGCAAGCTGAGAGGTGCGGGGCCCCGGGTCAGCGACTGTGAGGGCCCGCGATAGCGATCCGAATGGAGGGGCGATCGTGGAACGAGTCTCCTCATAAAATTCAACTATTTTTCTCATATTTGAATATGAAAAAATATCTCAACTAAACCATAAGAATAATATTCGATGAGACACTCAGAACAGAAAGAAATATCATATCAATATCCAAGAACATAACCAAATCGAGAATCGAAGCTATAATTTCAATACAAACCATCTCATAGCCTACTATATGTTCATCAATAACTTCTTGCCCTATTTTCAGTACATGAGTTCTTCTGCCTTGATCCACGACGCACTTTAGGCTAGGTAGTCCTGCTTCTTTTTGGGACTTGCTGTTAGCCTTCAGTCGATCATCAATCATGTCACTGCCATGCTTCGGGTCGCCTACTTTCCCGAATCTTGACTCCTGGAGACTCCAGTCCATTCCGAGATCTTCATTTTGCTCTAACCTCACACAACACGACTGCAGTTATTGAGTCGGCGATCTAGGCGCGGTAATGAAAAGCATCACATGGCGAACAGTACCCATGCTCAATGTTTTCGGGGGGAATTTTCTCCTTTTTTTGCGGCCCGATCAGGTAATGGAGTTGTCGATTCGGTAATAACCATGTGTGAAATAGCCTGTCTTCTTTTATGACGCTCTTGTGCCCACTAACACGGAACATCGGACCTTCTCCCAGCGTAGCTCAGCCCAGATCTCCTTGATCCTTCCCGTAGTATTCTGTCCTTGTCGTTACCGGTGGGATTCCATCGTTACCCCGGAGTTCTGATAACCATCTCTTCATGTCCTTGTCCTCGGTGTAGAATGTGTAGCCGTTTGATATCGTACGCCTCATAGGTCATCAGGTTGTGCTCGGCGCCCTGTGACAAGGCGAATATGAGTTTTTCCGCGGAAGAATCCTCATGTAAAGGGTACGACAGAAGCTTCTCTTGAACCAACGCGTGAAACATGAGTTGTGCTCTTTGATTATATCTCCGTCTCGTCCTCTGTTGGCCTCGGTCATTGTACGTCTTCTCAATAAAGGTTTTGTGCTCTACCACCCAAGGATCGACCACGTCTATGTGTTGTAGCGACTAGGTTTGCTCTTTCAAAGTCGGCGAGTCGACCCTCGAAGTCGACATGCATTTCGCGGCGACCCTCACGGTGACCCCATCCAGCGAGCCTGCCGAGGTGCCTGTTGACGGGCAGACCAACGGGGTTCTCGATGCCTAGATAATTCGTGCAGTAGGAGATGCACTCTTCGGTCAGAAAGCCCCTGGCTATGCTTCCCTCTACGTGACATGTTGCGAACGTATCCTTTGATGACACCATTCATCCTTTCGAACGGCATCATGCTGTGCAGGAACGTCGGCCCGAGTTGGATGATATCCTCCACGATATGGACCAGCAGATGCACCATAACGTCGAAGAATGCGGGCGGGAAGTACATCTCAAGCTCGCATAGTATCACCACGATCTCTTCCTGTAGCCTTCTGAGTTGCCTCACGCCAACCGACTTCCGAGAGATGACGTCGAAAAAGTTGCATAGGCCAAATAGCGTTTCACGGACGTGCGCGTCCATGATCCCACGGATTGCAACTGGAAGTATCTGCGTCATCAGCACGTGACAGTTCGTGAGACTTCATCCCGCTGAACTTCTGCTTCGCTGGGTCTAGGTATCTGCTTATCTTCCCCGCGTAACCGTAAGGAAGTTTTACTCCTACGAGGCAGGTGAAAAACTGCTCGATCTCCTCCTGACTTAGAGTGAAGCACGCGGGAGGGTAGTCATTTCCGGTCTTCTTGGCCTTTTTGCCTTTGCGACGACTTTCCGTGTCCTGCTTCGCCTCATCATCATCATCATTAGCGTGAAGCTCCTCCCTGATGCCCATTGATTTCAAGTCTGCCCTTGCTTTCGGCCCATCTTTGGTCCTCTCTGGCATGTTGAGCAGGGTACCAAGCAGACTCTCGCACACGTTCTTCGTGATATGCATGACATCAAGGCTGTGAGGCACACAGGGATCTTCCAGTACGGCAAGTCCCAGAAAACAGACCTCGTTTTCCATACCTTCAGCAGCGGCTCTGGCGCCTTTCGCTTCTTTCCCGGCTGGCGCCTTTTGCTTCTTTCCCGGCAGTGGGCAATCTTTCCAATTTTTCAACAGCTCGTCTATTTCCTCGCCGCTCCTCGTACGCGGGCGTCTCGGGGTTCGGTTTCACCATCGAACAGATCCTTGCGTTTTCTCCTCCATGGGTCATCGTCGCGAAGCCACCTTCGATGTCCCATGAACACGGTTTTCGAAGACCCGGATCTCTATCTAGCTGGCGATACGTTGTGTCATCCATGCACCTGACGCATCCAAAAATCCGTGGACCACCTGCCCCGCGACTATCCGTAACCGAGATAGTCGTGCACCGTCGTGAGCAGCGCGGCTCTCATAGGAATATTCTTTCTCTGCGGCGTCCCACGTATTGGCTGGCATTTTCCACAGCGTGTCTAGCTCCTCTTTCAGCAGCCCCAGATACAGATTGATGTTTCCCTGGTTGTTTCGGCCCTTCAATTAGCATACTCATGTGAATGTACTTCCTCTTCATGCACAACCAGGGGGAAGGTTGTACATCCACACAAACACAGGCCAGGTGCTATGTGTGCTTCTCTGGCTGCCAAATGGATTGACTCCATCGGTGCTCGCGCCCAGCACGATGTTCCTTGGATCGTTCCCAAATTCTGGGTCTTCGAAGTTCAACGCTTGCCACTGGCTCGCATCCTTAGGGTGACTCAGCATCTTGTCTTTTTTATCTATCTCCGGATCATTTGCGTCATCTTCTCGCTTCTTCTCCTCCCTATCCGCGTGCCAACGCAGGAGCTTTGCTACCTTAGGGTCCGCGAAATACCGCTGCAGACGAGGAGTGATCGGAAAGTACCACACCACTTTTCGAGGAGCTTTCTTCCTCTTCTTGTATCGAGTGACGCCGCACACAGCGGATATGGTACGGACGCAGTATGCCGACGGCTTGGCCGTCGGCATAGATGGAAATCTATGCCGACGGCCAAGCCGTTGGCATATCTGCGCCACGTGTCGTCCCCCGGCTTCTCCTGGCGGCAGACATATGCCTACGGCAAAGCCGTCGGCATAGATGGAACTCTATGCCGACGGCTTTGCCGTAGGCATATGTCTGCCACGTGGCAGCTCCTGGTTTCTCCTGGCAGCAGGGCTATGCCTACGGCAAAGCCGTCGGCATAGTTTGCCACGTGGCAAGCCCTGGTAACTCCTGGGCGTATATATGCCGACGGCTTTGCCGTAGGCATAGTTTTTTTTTTGTTTTTTTTATTTTCCCTGTTTTCTCTTTTCCAATTCATTTGACAGCATTTCAAAACAGAACAATATGAAATTATGCAGAAATATGACAATTCATCATGTGAACATACTCAAGTTCATCTAAACATACTCAAGTTCACCATCATCATCTAAACATACTCAAGTTCATCACATCATCTAAAGATCATCACCGATGGAAGTTCATGAACATAAAAGTAGTGCAAGACATGAAACATGATAAAAGTAGGAATATGAAAGGCATGGCACGATGGCCACATGCACGGAATCATCAAGCAAGAGCACCCCCGCCGCACCACCTCCGCCATAACCACCCCACCTCCGCCAAAAGCACCACCTCCGCCAAAACCACCACCACCACCTCCGCCAAAACCGTCATCGCGACCACCACCACTCTGCCAGATCGGAGTGACTGGGGTCGACGGAGCAGGAGTCGAGCCACCGGTCCCCTACATGTTTCAGAAAAGATTCTAACGGTAAATATGATATGATAGTGTTTCATGAACGAGAACTAGTTTGCTAGTAGTTAGGCAAATGTACTAACCGAACCATCACTGCCTAGTGCCACCCATTCATCGAACGTGGGCACGTGTGGGGGTTCTCCCGCAGGTGGTGGTGGGGGTCCCATTTGTGGTGGATCCGTGCGGTTAGTCCAAGACGCCAACATAGCCTGAATGTTAGTTAAACAAGCAAACTAGAAGATCAGAAGGAATGAAAGTGCAAAAATTTAGGTTGGTTTTAAGAGGGCAAAACTAACCGTCATCATCTGACGGTTGTAATCATCGTTTGCCTTCACTCGTTTCAAGTACTCCCGCACCTCGAGATTCCTATGCTCGACAAACTCCTTATATGCCTACATAATTTAGGTTGTTTCTAAGTGAGCAATGCTGAAAATAAACTGAGAATGCAAGATAGAAAAAGATAAAGAGGAAGTACTTACAGCATGCTGGCGGGCTAAGGGAGTCTGTGAACGCCCCGTACTCTCTAACTGGCTCGGGTTGGTAGCCCGAAGCTGTGTACGAGATCGAAGGAGTGATCAAGCCATCGAAACACGGATACCGGCCATTCTTCTTCCCCTGGATGGCCACCACCGCCGTGTCGTCGATCTGAGACTGGGCGACCTCAGCAACAGGAACATCCGGATGCAACTCCTGATAGTGATGAATGTAAGACCCCAGGTGCTCCTCGGTCTTGCCGTAGTACTGGCTCTCGCCCTCCTTGCGATGACTCCGCTCGCGGGCCAGCTTCCACGACTCCATGTCTGAGAGCGGCCTCTTCAACTTGTCCTCCTACAACGTCAAATAGAAGTCAGCCATACATAAGAACATGACGTAAAGAAGAACAAAAATGCATCATGCACATAGATATACCTTCATGGCCTTGAAGCCCCAGTGGTTCCTGTTTCCTTGGCCGTGTGTCCCGTCGTTCCACGGTTAGCCCGGGCCTTGATGCTCTTGGCAGCAAACTCTGCATCGGCGCCGAGCCACCTATCCACCAAACTCGCCCATCCGTCATGCCTTCCATAGCACCAACGAGGAACAACCTATGCAAATTTTGGAAGCATGACATGTGAGCACGAAACATATAGTTGACTGCTTGAAACAATGAAAAGTTAGTAATAGTTACCATCATGAACTGCTCCTTGCTCAAGGTAAGTCGTAGCTTCTGCGCTTGAGTTTTGGTCATCTTTTGGTGCAGGTAGTAGTGGTAGTACTGCGAGACGGCAACCCAGCGCACCTCGTACTGCAACTGACGAGCTTTCTTCTTCGCAGCCGCAAGCAAGACCACGTCGGCTCTGGCCTTGTGCTCGTCAAGAACTCTATAGAGTTGCTGCAATCATGCATAAACCAGAAGCAAACAAGGCATGAGTTGAGTGATTCAATGATAAACTATGAACGAAACTGAAGACAAGTGATTCAGAAGAGAACTTACCCAAAATTTGGTGATCACGGCCTTAGCGGTCGTCCCGTACTCCGCGTTGCTGCAAGCCTCGTAGTGGGCCCAGCTCGTGGCCAAAACCCGCTGCTGCGGGTCCCTGTCTGGCCGCGGGCAGAATAGGCCAGGCCAAAACTCCTTCAACAGGACAGTGATAAGGCCGTTCGGTTTACGGCCCTTTCCGTGAAGGATCCAGTTTCTGCAAAAGAATCAAATGATTGCCATGTGTACAATAAGAAAATGTTGTCATGTGTTGAAAATATGATTGAGAGGCACTTACTCTGTCCCCACAGGTTCAATGAGCCACTTGTGCTCCTCGATAGAAGGTGGTGTAGGTAGTCCGGCATTACCACGCAGCCACCCCTGCGAGAACCCGGTGGCAAGTCACCCCACAACGCGGGATCAACCTCCCCTCCACCCTCCTCGGCCTCCTCCTCACCCTCCTCCTCGGCCTCCTCCTCCTCACCTCCTCCTCCCCTCCTCCTCCTCGCCATCAGGAACATACTCCTCCTCCTCAGACTCAGAAGGTGCCTCTGTATAGGAGGGCATCGAAGAAGACCCTCCTATTTCAGACACGGCCCGGAGTTTTTTGCCCCGGTTGCCCCCCCTCCTCCTCCTCTAGGCCCTCCCCCCCTCCTCCTCTAGGGGCTCTCCCCCCACCGCCTCCTCCTCTAGGGTCTCCTCCCCCGACCCCTCCACCTCCCTGTGAGGTGTCATCCTCGCGTAGTCGGGAGGGAACCTTGTGGGCTCGTCCACTCCGAGTAAGTCCTTTAAATTTACTGAGGAAACTAGCGCCGCTGGACTTGCCCATGATTATCAAACCTGCATTGAGAAGAGAATAAACAATTAGTAAGGATATCAATTAAACAAGCATACAGGAAAAACATTAATACCAGAAGAGCACATTAAGCATACTATTGTAATGATCATTAAAAGAACTTACATTTTCTAGAACCCATATGAATCATCACTAATTGTAATCTATTTGTGGACCGGTCTCATCATCACTATCACGCATATCTTCTTCGTTGTCTGACGGAGGTGGAGGCTCTTCCTCATCGTCAGCGTCTTCATTTAACTTTTCAAGCATAATTATGTCTCTTTGATTCACAACTGCCTCACCATCAATCCGTGCGTCGTCGTCGTTTGGGTCCAGGTCAACATAACCCAAGTCATCATCCTCGTTGTTTCGGACCACGTCATCATGTTCCTCTTGATAGAACACTCCCTCGTATGTCATGGGGTTTATGTTGTAGTAATCATCATCGTTCGGGTCCGGTAGCTTACCATGCGGCGACACCTTGAACACAACTTCCCAACCCTTTAGGTACTCTTTCTGGCATGGGTAAGGCAGATAATATACTTGTGTGGCCTGGGTAGCGGCGATAAAGAGATCAGCTCCGGCATAGATGGTTGATGGTTTAACTTCAACTAAACCAACAGAAGGCGTATGTCTCAGACCCTTTTTGGGGTCAAACCATCGGCATTTGAACACAGTGAGACTTAGGTGTTCGCGGCCATGTTTGAATGTAAGCTCGTATATTTTTCCTACCCTTCCGTAGTAATCTACTTCATTATCTCCTTCAGTGAAGACTCCGGTATTTATGGTTTTGGGATCAGGCCGACTGTTCTGGTGCTCCTCTGTATGGAAGCGATACCCATTCACACCATACTTTTCGCATGTCATGACGACAAGATCAAAACCCATGGAAACCCATCTCAATTCTTCATCCATTGATCCGGTCGGATCATTTCCCTACAAGTTTAATTGAAATTATAGGGTGCATGAGTTTAATTGAAATTATAGGGTGCATGAGTTTAATTGAAATTATAGGGTGCATGAGTTTAATTGAAATTATAGGGTGCATGAGTTTAATTGAAAGTGTGAAAAATTACTTTCTCGATGAACCACGCAACGAAATTTTTCCTTCCATCAGCACCCTTTCGGAGAAGAGCAAGTGCCTCCGCTTCAGAAGGAGGCAGCATTCCCGTCCATTCTTCTTCAACGAATCGACTACAATAAGAAAAGCGGTATAAGAACTAGGCAAAGTGAACATAACGAATTGACTAAAAGAATGGTGCAAAGGTATTACCTCATTCACTCATCCTCAACTTCCTTGATGTTGTGCAAGATATAGAACATGACATCCTCCCACTCATCTCGTGGCATGAGATAAGATTTCGAGCATCCAGCCCTACTACCTTGCCCGATGAATAGAGGCAACTTGGGTTTATACTTGGGTTCTTCTGTATTGTATCGAGACACCTTATTGTGCAACGTGGGAACATGGTCCGGATAGTAGGCTGTCCTGAGGTCTGCCACCTCCTCTAGGATAACTGCCTCAGCTATGGAAGCTTCAATCTTAGCTTTGTTTCCACATTTCTGTCTCAGATGCTTGTTCTGTCTCTCAGGGCCGTACTGCCAACGATTCTGCACAGGGCCCCCCAACAATACCTCGTTCGGGAGGTGCAAAATGAGATGTGTCATCGGAGTAAAGAAGCCTGGCGGGAAGATCTTCTCTAGCTTGCATATCAACTCCGGCGCCTTCTTATGCATTTCTTTTATCTTCTCAGGACATACTTCTTTAGCACAAAGCGTGCGGAAGAAATGGCTTAACTCCGCAAGCACACGCCAGACACGCTCGGGAACATAGCCCCGAACCATCACGGCATAATCCGCTCAATCCATACATGATAGTCATGACTCTTGAGCCCGGTCACTCTGCCCGTTGAAAGATTGACCCCCTTACTTATATTCGACGCATAACCATCAGTGAACTTCACGACTGTGTTCAGCCACTTGAATGCCTCCATCTTATGATCCTTTTTAAGTACGAAGTCAGCATCTGGCTTGAACCAAGATTTTCGACTGCCTGTGGGAGGCTGCATGTGTAGACGTGGTCTATCACAAATATTCTGTTGATCAACTCTAGCATTAACATTATCCTTTGTCTTATCAGGAATGTTGAGGATCGTGTGAAAAAGGGACTCTGCGACATTCTTTTCGGTGTGCATCACGTCTATGTTGTATGGAAGTTGAGGTCCTTAAAATAGGGAAGCTGCGTGAAGGGGGTAATGTGAGTCCAGTTCTGCGTCTCACCATATCCTTCAAAAATTTTCCCTTTACTTTTTCCTTTGCCCTCGCCCTCGTCTTTGCCTGTGGCTTTGCCTTTGCCTTTCCCCTCACCGGCAGGCTTAAGAGCTTTCAGCTGAGCAAGCACATCCGCACCAGAAAACGTTGGAATCTCGTTTACTTCATGGACAACTTTGCCTTTTGTGAAGTTCTTCTTGTCTTCCCTATCAGGATGGTCTGGAGGGAGGAACTGTCGATGCAGGTCAAATGCAACATACTTGCCACCCTTCTTCAGCCAAATGAAAATCAAGGCCTGCATGCACACTGGGCAAGGCATCTTTCCACTTGTACACCATCCGCAGAACAAGGCATAACCGGGAAAGTCATGCATGCAATATTGTAGCCAAACTTTCATCAAGAAATTTTTCTGCAGATGTCGGTCGTATGTCAACCTCGGGAAGTACCAAGAATGGTGCAAATCATCCACCAACGGCTGCATAAACACACTCAAATTCTTCCCCGGATATTCAGGTCCCAGAATTATAAGCGACAGGAACATGGTCTTGCGTTGCATTATGGCGCCGGGAGGGAGATTGAGCGGAATAACAAATACGGGCCAACAGCTGTATGGATTAGACGACATACCATATGGATTGAACCCATCACCTGTTATAGCAATTCTGACATTCCCAGCCTCGGCTGCTTCCTCCGGGTACTCTATATCGAATGACTTCCATGCTTCACCTCCTGATGGATGTACAATTTTTTTTGGATTGTACCTTTTCCCTTCCTTGTGCCACTTCATCATTTTGGCAGACTCCTCGGTGATGAAAAGGCGCTGCAGTCTTTTTATAAAATCAAGATACCGAAGAACCTTCACAGGGATTTTTAGCTGCTGCTTCTGACCATGCTTATCGACCACCTCAATATACCGAGAGGAACCGCACTTCCTACAGTACTTGTCATCCGCATACTCATGCCTAAACAAAAGGCAATTCTTTGGACAAACATGTATTTTCTCATAGTCCATGAGAGCGCCTTCATGATTTTCTTCGTACCGTACATGGTTTTCGGCAGTTCATGGCCCTCAGGCAGGCTGTTAGCCCATACTCCCAGAAATGCTTCGAAGCAACCTCGGCTACAGCCGTACTCAGCCTTGACTGCCATCAGTTGCGAGATGGCATCCAGCACAGACAGCTTGGCACCCTCATAGAGAGGTTTCTTTGACGAGGCCAAGATTTCCAGGAAGGCCTTTGCGGTTTCCTCCGGCTCCTCCGGTTCATTCGCTGAATGTGACGGAGGTGTCGGCTGTGCAGCAAAGACATCATCTAGCATGTCTCTAACCCCATCGTCCTCATAACCAGCGACGCGTTGTCGTATCACATCCTCTCTACCACGGTCCCGCTGGGCAAAGTTTATCGGCATATTAAAGTTGGGCATAAATCCATGCGTGCGAAGGTGCTTAGTCATCTCACTCTTATCTCTGCGGATACGTCTCTTACATCTGGCACACGGGCATTCTGGCACCATCCTCATTGGACTACGGAATATCTCTTTCAAAAACACATCAGTTTTCTCGACCCACTCTGTTGTTACTTGATTCCGACGGAAAAACCCACTATACATCCACTGATTATCTGCCATCTCTGCTTTATTGGAAGCCACACAACAAAATTAAGGATTCATTTAAATTACTCACATCAATATTTTATTTTTTACAAGGTTGACGAGAAACGACATTTAATCCACCTACATCTCTAATAGGTAAAGATGGGTCCTAATCCCACCCGAGAATGTGTAGATTGAGTACGTTGTCCATGCTCTACCCCATTCCGAGACAAAATTTCGGCAGCACCTCCCCGCTGTTCTCCAAATACACGTCTCGGCAAAATGCCGAGAGAATGTGCATCCGGAGAACAACAGGGAGGCGCCGCCGAAATCCTGTCTCGGAACGGGGTAGAGCATGAACAACGTACCCAATCTACACATCCTCGGGCTGTCCGTGGAAAGCGCTGGACAATCCGAAAGAGCTGCGGTGATAAATATGCAATTGAATGCATATTTATCGATGCAACCCTTTCGGACGGGAGACCTAGGTTACGCGACTTGATGTGAAAATTTAATCTAGTGACATGATTAAAAGAACGTATGAGGTGGTGGATTTGTAGCTCAAGTC